>NW_006239123.1:509277-515926 GCF_000226075.1 Solanum tuberosum
AGCGGGTTCTATAGTAAGCTTGGAACTTGAAGTTCTTCCAAGATCTTGTGGTATGTCCTCATATGTCGAGGACAAGAGTTTTCTATTCTAGTTTATAATAAGGTTCTTGTAATAGACTTAATAGACTTCTTTTGATTGTAAAGGGCCGTGTCCCTAGTATGTTTTCACGTTTATGTCTAAGATGGCTAAGAGACTTAGTATTCCGCTTGTGTACATTTGAATGATGTTTTTAAAAGTGACCTTTGAGTCTTATGGGATTTTATTTAAAGAGTTTTTAATTCCGCACTATTTTACATATCTAATGTGATGAATGCTAAGGGCTTGTATGAGACCTCCGAGAGGTCGAATACGCATGTTACGACTTGGGGATGCTCTCGGGTCGTGACACTTGTGCCTCAAAAAAAGGTACAATCAGCTCGAAAATGGGCTAAAACAGTCCATGCAACAAGATACAAGAAAAACATCATTAAAAGACTTGGGCAGCCCCTTCTGGACAGAAATTACCTCAATATACCAATTTCCACGCTTCGCCGATCATTCCCACATGTAGCCACGCCAATTTCAGACGGAATGCAACTTCAATCACCAAAAACAGAGCTTCCTAGCTCGAGATATCGATGTTAGAAAATGAGGGCCGAAGCTGATATTTCACTATTTAAATAACAGCGATTCTAGTTGCTAAAAGCTATATCTAGTCGCTAAAAGACTTAATTCTGGTCGCTAAAGGTTTGCACCATCAACACCAGATTTTTCTATTTTCCAAAGTCTCCAAGCGGATTCTCGAAATTTGTTCAAGACCCGATAAAAACAAACAAGATATGCTACCCCACTAAATTCGACATTCCGGACTCAATGGAACAATTGAAACTTCCATCCAAGGTCATTTCGATGAAAAGTGGGTCCCACCCATACCCAAGTTCTATTTTGAGCTAAAAACCACAAGATGACCCAAAATGAGACGGGAAGCCTAGGAAACTGCACGAAAGGTCGTTCTAGACCAAACTTGATATTCCAGAGCTAATCGCGCTGATGAAATTCTCATCCGAGCATGTTTACAAAGAAGGTTGACCAAAGTCAAATCTTAGCTTAAGCTTCAAAATTAAAACGCCTAACGGCACAAACTCACACAAAAAGCCTTGGGGCTTGAACCAACCATACCACTTGCCTAAAATAGACCTTTTGGAGTGGATGAAACCGTTAAAATTGCGTTCTGAGACCATTTTCCTGAACTTTTGACTGAAGTTATTCAAGTTTCAAAGGCTCCAAAATGCATAAACTTGCACAAAATCTAAATGAATGACTTGGCGGTGTAAGTGTCAGTCCCAGCAAGTCATAAATGACTTGTCGTTGCTACAAGAAAGCTCTAAACACTGAAAAGATCAGAAAACAAAGAAAATGACTTGGAGGGAATTACAGCCCGTGCTTCAAGGATCAATTTCCTTTGAAGCTTGAGTCATTTTATCCACTAGGAAAAGGAGAGAAACCTCTTATACACACATTGCAAGCTGATTTGCACAGAAACAATGCATGGAGGTCATGGCCAATTGTAACTGAAGGATGGATCGGTTGGGTTGATCAAGGAAGGTTAAAGGGAAGACATGGAGAACTGCAGATATTTATGATGCCATTCAGTTATCTAAAGTCAACATACCATATGAGGACAATCTCTTGCATGTTGCATTATGCATCTAGTCTACCTCAGGTAACTCATTCCAATTCAAGCTTGGCATTATGAGTCCAACTGTGTTGTACTTTTTTGCTTTGACAGGGATTAGACCTCACGGTGAGGTTATTAGTTCAGTCCTTGACATCCATAATTCGAACTTTTCTTTGCCAAAGAATGAGAAAAATAAGAAAATATATTATGAGGAGTTTATCAAAGTGAACATGGAAAGAGAGGATGTTACTGAGGATGAACATTTTGTGCTCCTTAATATGTGGCTTTGCAAGTTAGTCTTTTGCAATGGTTCATCAAGGGTTACATTGGAGTGTAGGAGTAATACCAAATAATAACAGTACCATACTCCATTGTTACCCTTGATGAAGCATTGCAAAATATGAACTTGCAAAGCCACATATTATGGAACGCGAAATGTTCATCCTTAGGTACATCCTCTCTTTCCATCTTCACTTCGATAAACTCCTCATAATATATTTTATTATTTTTCTCACTCTTTGGAAAAGAAAAGGTCGAATTCTAGATGTCTATGACTACACTAATTGCGTCACCGTGTGGTCTAATCCCTGTCAAAGCAAAAATGTCCAACACAATTGGACTCATCATTCCAAAGTTGAAGTTGAATGAGTTACCTAAGGTAGACCAGAAGCATAATGCAGCATACAAGAGATGTCGTCACAGGGTATGTGTACTTTCGATAACTGGATAGCATCTTAAATATCAACAATTCTCCATGTCTCTCCCTTTATCTTTTCCATTCGATCAACCCAACTGATCCATCCTTCGGTTATAGTTGGCCATGACCTCCATATGTTGTTTTTGTGTCAACCACGTTGCAGTGTGTGTAAAAGAAGTTTCTCCCCTTCTGCTAGTGGATAAAATGACTCGAGCTCCGAAGGAAATCTATCCTTGAAGCACGGGTCTACCATAAATTCCGAAGAACTTGTGGAATACAGAACAAAGACCTCAAGAACTAAAATCGTAGTTCCACTTTCAACTTTTTTTGTTCCCATTTTTAGTAATACTAGTTCCGGTAATGTTAACATATTATAAATGATAAACTATGTATAATATATTATAATAAAATACTTCTGATATCCATTTTCTACACAAATATTGAAGTCTAGTAGCTTGTTTGGAATCCAAAAAATTAAAACATAAAGGAGATTATTTTGAATCTTTTTTATTATTTCCATTTTACTTCAAACGCATACACATAGAATATATATGAAATAAAGTTATTGAAACTCAATTACGGAAACTAAAACTTCATAAAAAACTGTTGGAAAAATATATTATATAGATGGGGAAAATATAATATCAATTAAGAATATAAGAATTAAGATAAATACTACTACAATAATATTCTTAAGTAATATATATGTGTATATATATTTATATAATACTTGAGCCGTGCTAGGCACTGTCCTAAGAAACTATTTCAGCAGTGTGAAATATTTTCCCGGAATTAAACAAGCCTTCTCTAAATTAATTAAAGGATACAGGAATCAACAAAATATAAATAATACAAAAGAAAGCAAGTCGAGAGAAGATATTGATAGTTGGCTAAATATATTACTCTCTTTCTTAAGTTGTCTTCCTATAAGACTATGCCAACCATATATATATAGACAGAGGAGCAAGGCAGTGGACAGTAGCCACTTGGAGGCAAAGGAAAATATTAACTTGGGGAAAAAGGGAATATCAACTTGGTGCCCAAGTTGATTACGCAAGTGCTGATGCACTTAGTAATCCTTGGCATTCAAGTAATTTAATATGACATAAGAGTTGATCTCAATAATGGGTTTAAAGTTATTTTAAAATATACAACAATTCCCCATATATTTTAAAATAATTTTGAAACAGAAGAACTCGATTTGCTTTATTTTGTATGATCAAAATGTTATAGGTTTGGTGTCTTTCGGACTATGAACCAAATTTTGACCAATAAAATATAACTTATAGAATTATTGGTGAAATATAAAATTTCTATGAACTAATTATTCTTTTGTAAGCCAGAGATTCTACCAATCACATTTTAATCCTCATATTTTGTTGTTCAACGGGGTTTTGCGCCAATAAGCCATGCGCGTGCCTAGTATTCATGAGAGCTCTAGAGACTAGGCCAAAATACCATAGGAGCGGCTTCACTCCACTTCTCGTATAGGTGAATTCATCAAGTGTGTACTGCTTTAAATACACCATCCATAAGGACTATAAATTCATTAACAGTTAATAACTCATCCCTCATAATTAGTAGCAGTTCAAGCACTCTCTATTAGTGCGCAGTGTCAATATCGACTTGTTATTACCCATATGAACCTATTTCATGGGATCTCCAATCACATAGGTTGGGTTACCATCTCTATTGACAATCATACTGGCCTTAACCCCATCTCTTTCGAGGATTGAAGAATTAATTTTCTTCCCACGGGTTTCGTCAGTGAATCGGCCGAATTTAATTCTGACTTTACATAATCAATGGAAATTACTCCATCTCTCAACATTTGTTTAACAACATCACGTCTAAATTTCATTTGTCTACTCTTACAATTGTAAGACTTATTCTTCGCAATAACAATTGCGGCTTCACAATCCCAGTGTATAAACACATGAGACAATTCATCCTTATCAAAGGAATCATCTGGTAATTCATCCTTCATTAAAGGGATCAACATTCATCCTTCATCGAAGGGATCAATAATTCATCCTTCATCAAAGGGATCAACAATTCATCCTTTGTTAAACTGATATTAACTAAGAAATTTCTTAGCCATTCAGCCTTAGAACCAGCCAGCTCCAGAGCTACAAACTCTGACTCCATAATCGATCTATCAATGATCATCTGTTTAGCTGATTTTCAAGATATTGCACCACCACTTAAGGTGAACACATATCCACTAGCAAATTTTGTTTCATCTGAATCAGAGATCCAGGTTGCATCACAATACCCTTCTAAAGTAGAAGAAAATCCACTACACATGATATCATTATTCATGGTTCCTCTTAAATATTTCATCAGTCTATTTAATGCAAACCAATGCTCATTATTGAGATTATGAGTATATCTACTCAATCTCCACACAACATAGGCAATATCAGTCCTAGTAAAATTCATCAAATTAAATACACTTCCAATAATTTGAGCATATTTAGACTGAGCAACTGGGTCACCATAATTGAGAGTTAGCATCATAAGAAGTGGTTATGTCACATCAAAAGATTCAAAATAATTTAAGAAGTCTTTCCACATAATTTTCTTGTCAAAACATTATACCATCTTCATTCCTTATTACTTTAACTCCCAAAATCATATTTACTTCACCCAAATCTTTCATATCAAAATTAGTAGACAAAAATAATTTGGTACTATTCACAATATTTAAACTTGTACCAAATATAAGCATGTCATCAACATATAAACATATTATCACATAATCATTCTCTACAATTTTAGTATAAACACATTTATCCACTTCAACAGATAATAGTCTCTCAGTAAGACTTGATCTAATTTTTCATGCCACTGTTTAGGAGCTTGTTTTAGGCCATAAAGAGATTTATTAACTTACAAACTTTATTTTCTCTTCCAAAAATAATACATCCTTCAGGTTGAACCATATAAATTTCTTCTTCTAAATAACCATTTAAAATAGCTGTTTTTACATCCATTTGATGGATAAAAAACTTAAGAATTGATGCTAAGGCAATTAAAATCCGAATAGAAGAAATTCTAGTCACTGATGCACATGCATCAAAATAATCAATATTTTCTTTTTGACAAAAACCTTTAGCTACTAACCGAGCTTTATATTTATCATTAGATCCATCAGGATTAAGTCTTCTTTTGAAAATCCATTTACAACCAATAGGTTTTGCACCAGGAGGTAAATCAGTTAAAATCCGTGTATTATTTTTCATAGTTGAATCAATTTCAATTTTTATTGCCTCTTTCCAAAATTTAACATCAGAAGAAGATATAACTTCAGAATAATTTAATGGTTCATTGTCAACAAGAAAAGTTTGAAAATCATTTCCATAAGAAAAATATTCTTTCCTAAGCCTTTTACTCCTTCTTAGTTCTTCAATATTAGAAATAAACTCACTATTTCTTTCAGCAAGTACATGATGAGTACACAAATTTGACTCATTTAGGGCTTTGTTTTAATGGAAATAGTGTCCTTGAATGCTTATTTTTCCTCAATACCTGATTAAAATGCTGAAGTTCAGGTATTTGAAGTTTTAGTGGAAGCATGGACACTTAGGGGCAAAACAGAACAAATAGGAATAAAAAGAACTAGAAATGGAATCCTGCGGATTGCCGAGTTTCACATGGCAAGTCGTCGAAACGACATAAGCCGCCCTTCATTCCAGTACGCGAAGCCTTGAAGGAAGTGGATAAAAAGGAAAGGAAAGGAGCAGTCGGCGGGTCGTCGATCAGTTTCGCGAAGCAGTACTGTACCGCCCAATGATCCAAAATGCAAGGATGTCGAAGGAAAGTCACTGAAGGCGATGAGTTGACCAAAGGGCGGATCACCGAATTCATCGGCGATCTCGACTAATGTCGCCAAACAATCCTCCGCAACACAATCTGTGAAAACTATAAATACTAATTAGAGTTGTAGTCTGAGGAGAGATCGGAGTGTTGAACAATTATTATTATTATTTTCACTTTAGAACATATTCTAGCTAATATTTTCTCTCAAGTTTGGAGAGGGTTTTGTGGAGACTTGAAGAAAGGAGTTCTTCTTCCCTAAGTTGGAAGTGGGTCTTCCATATTCACTTTTCTTTGCTTAATTCAAGGTTTAATCTCTTATACCTAGTTTATTTCATTATCATATTAGGTATAATTTCTTATTTCTTGATGTGTGGCTAAAAACCCCATTCTTGGGGTGTGATTTAGCAAATATGGGTTGATATTCTTGTTGAGTCTTGCTTGCTGATAGGTTAGATGTATGTTAATGGTGATTT
>NW_006239123.1:516144-632143 GCF_000226075.1 Solanum tuberosum
CAAATTTCCTATTGAAAGTATGTACCCAACAATTTATCTCAACTTGTATTGCGGTCACATCCCAAGACCCTTTCCCCATGCTTAATTTTCTTGTTTATTTTATTGTTTTATCACTTGTTACAAAACCCCCATTTGATATTTGACACTTTCGTGTCATCCCCTTTAATTTACTATGTATTTTATCGCAAACGTCTTTAACTACGACTAACTTGAATGAAATTCTAATTGGTTATTAATTCTCAAAAACCTCTCCCTTGGGACACGACCCCAACCCTCGGTTGTCTTACTATATTATCGATGGTTGTAGATACTCATAGCGTAGCATAGTGTCATTGGTCACGATAAGCATCAAAATGGCGCCGCTGCCGGGGAGTGGTGTTATTTGAGAATTTTTAGTTCACTAGAATTTTTCGTCTTATTAATCGTAGATTATTAACTTTAGTCTCAGTTTTGTTTTTCTTTGAGTTTTTGAGTGTATATAATCCCAAGGATCATTGGCAAGAATCTCTGATTTTCTGTAATTTTAGCTTTACTAATCTTAGTTGTAGTTTTGCTTTGCTTGTTTGAACATCACAGCAGGGAACAAACGATGGATGACCATTATGGATACCACCCGAATCATCCCCTGTTGAAACTACTAGCCCTCAGGGACAACCTCTTAACATTTAAACAGGTAGGGGATGAAACAATTCAGGACATGTGGTTGAAGTTTCAAGCAGTGCTGCAACCATGCCCCTCTCACAGGATGACAAATAAGGCACTACTGGAGTGCTTCTATAGGGGTCTTGGACCCGAGAATAGAACCATAGCCGATCAAATTTTCAAGGGGGCATGCTATACCAGCACTATGAAGTTGTCGAAAAACTCCTCGATGGCATGGTAGCAACCAACAAAGAAGTCAAAAAGAAGCAGGAGCGGGAGGCACTCATTACCCAGTTGGATTATCTGTCCAATCGAGTCACAGAATTGGAAGTACAAACCATGGGTCAAGAAAAGTACCACTCCCTCCGTGAGTGTAGTCATGGGAAGAATCAAGGAGGTGTGCAAGGAGATGAAGCTCTTTCACTCATTCAAAAGAAAATGAAGGCACAAGAGAAGATGTTGAATGAGATGAAGGAAAATATCAGAATCCTAAATGAAGCATCAGCCTCTCACTCCATGACCATCCAGCTGCAGGATGCTCAAATCGGCCATTTGATAATAGGCTATTACCCACCATTCGCCAAGGATTCGCCTAATTACAACATGAGCGAATCCGAGGATAAAGAATAACTACTGACTTGCGTCGTACCATGACGTTAACTAAGGCGTTGTTTGGGAGGCAACCCAAAACCCTTTCTTGTTTTATTTTACCTTAAGAAAATAATGGTGTGTTATTTGTAAAGAAAATAATGGTGTGTTGTTTGTATAGGTTGAAACGAGGGAGATGATTTAAAAAGGATATGGAGGCAAACAACAAGTCTAGTTGGTGGAGCACTGAAAAGATTTGCTAACGCAAAGCATTGTCAGCTAAAACCCTGTGCACTTCAGCGGTCTCAAAAAAAGTTGTGGTGCATCGCCGACCATGTTAGTGATCGCGTCGAAGACCGCCGTTGGAATCTTCATAGGAGATTCCGATCCTGTGACATTCGATGAACTAATTAAACATTTGGCGTGTCGCCGAATAACTAGGCGAACTCGATTTACATCGCTGAGCAGGCAAGAACTGGACGGTTTTTGCAAGCCATAGGTTTAAAAGCCCCATGTCACTCATTTTCTCTCATTTCTTCGACCTACCAAATTCACACCTGCTCTCTATTTTTTATATTTATTGCACTTTTGGAATATTGTGGTTCATTGATTTGTGTGCGGATTTGGATTTCATTGTTGCCTAGCACTTCATTAGCAACTATTCAACATCAAAGTTCAGCAATCTGAACATCGCATGTTAAAAATATTATACTTGTACTCATTTGCATAATGATGAAAGTGTTAAGCCTCTGCTGAGTCTCTGAGTCAATGAGGTTACAGATATTTTCGATTGTGAAGTGGTATCTGTTGTATGATTCGAAGAATTTCCACTTAGCTACGCGTTGAGTTAAATTGTTGCATGGTGGGAATATAAGTTTCTATGTGTTTTTTTCTGAAATTGAGTTATATATGCGTGGTTACATTAACTGGGGGTCGCTGGGTGAAAATTGAAAGGCGGGGTTGATAATGGACAAAAAGAGCTGATCGGCGAAATGAGCAAACGTCGCCGAATTGGTCGGTAGTTCACCTAACAATTTTCTTCTATTTTTATGTACTGATTGAACTATAACTCTTGGCAGTCAGTTTGGTTCGCATAAGACACCCGACGGATCGCCGAAAGAGCCCCTGATCGCCTTTCACCCACCCCTTGTATATCATGGGTTCATCAATTTACACACATAGAAACACCAGTTTTGCTCTTATTTGAATTACTATTTAACTTATCCTCGAAGTGGTTGCAGAAATGGCCAGACCAAAAATTGCAGGGAGGAATGACCCACCCAGGCACGTAAGGGCTCGAGAATTTAGAAAAGATGAAAAGAGCCAATATGGCTAGGCAAACAAAGTACACCAAGGAAGCTAGGAAAAGGAGACGAATTCCTTTCGATCTTAATATCTGCCCATGTGATCGGAGCTTAGTTAATACAATGCATGCCTTCAGAGCAGCTCAGGAGATAAATCAGATAATTGCAGCAAATCTTGCTGCAGAGACTAAGGCAAAGGCAAACAGTGGAGACCAAAATGACAATGCTCCAAGGACCATTGTTTTACTTCAGAAAGATGCATCGGGCACTGATGCCCAGACAGATGGAGCGACTGCTTAAACAGGATCCCATCTTTACCTCCTTTTTTGTTTTACTTCATCTGCCCTTTTGGATACTTATTTCTTGCATTTGAGGACAAACACTTTTTATTTGTGGTGGGGTGAGGCCCACACCTTTTGTGTTGATAGTCATGTTTTGTTCTGTATATATTTGGGTTGTCTATTTTTAATCATTATTTTAAATTACTGCTTTTCTGTGGATGTTTGAGCTCATGGGTCCTGTTGTTTCACTTGCAAAATAATTTTGATCCTTTCAAAAAAAATTCGCCAACTCTTGTGTTGAAAAAGAATTTGAATCTCGGTTTCGATCAATACTAATGACTTGAATAGTGCTCCCAACTGAATAAACATGAATGTACGGCTACGATGAGGTCAAATGAAGTTGCATAAACAATATGTGAACTCTTTGCATCTCGTTGTGATTAGCCATTTATCAAATTGATTCTCTTGTGATGACCGTTGCACACTATAAAAGGGGTGAGTCAAGGAGTAATGGAAATTCTCAAAATTATTAACTAACCATAAAGCGATAAAGTTAGCTGAAATTTAATCTAATGACTGAACATATTGCTCAAGAAGCTATCCAACGGGACCACCAATGGCTGCAAATTTACATGATTTAAATACACCATATATGTCCAACTAAACTATAAGCACATTTTTTTCACATTGACATATCACAAACAGAGAAATAGGAGAATATAATGCAAATAATTGAACTGGTATTTTATCTAGTATATATTTAACTTATTGAAACATTAAGGGTTGGTTATAAGTGCACCAATAAAAATACATTTTAAACAAATCATAAAATAAGACAACATGATAAATTGAGGCAGATGCCAAAATCATGAAGATCCAAAGGTGCAATTAAATGCTAACAGTGATGAAGCATGTAGAGTTCATGTGGCAGTTAGAAATGTATGGAATTCCAGCATGTCCAAGTTCATAGTGTCAAAATATGGATACAAAAAACAGATGGAGTCAACCACAAAATATCATCTACAAGTGAACATTCCCACTAGGACAACATATATTTTTAAATTCTTTTTCAACTTGTTCTCAAATAGAGTGATATGTTCTTAAAAATCACCAATAGATTAGCTTTTAAAATGTATCAAGTAAAGTTGGTACTTGGTAGAGAGTTGATTGCAATTATAACCAATATATGAAGAATATAAACTAATAGAGGAACATCTAAAAAATATTGTAGTACCTAAAAGTACTCATATTGTTTATTTAGTCCATCAAACATATAAATTTACACGTGACTACTCAAATTGAACTACTTTATGTAAGTGTTTATATGATAGTCGAACCTCTTCAGTGATTTGGCTATGATCATCAAGAGGAGATTATACACTTATCATCTCTATTCATTTCATCATCTCGAGCATACATCCCCCTCTATCATGCCCTTCCAGGCAGCAGAACTATTAGCATGGTAGATTGTATATACTAATATAATTATATAGTGTTAAGTATAATTATAGAGATTTGTTATAGTAATCAAAGATAATAAATATTGTGATAGAATAGCATATTTGGAGGAATAGCATGTCCGATTTAGGGGGATTTGCATAGCACATTTAGAGGGATAGAATAGCTGATCTTTAGGAATATGTATGACGGATCATTAGGGATGTAACATGTATACTATCTATATAATGGAAATACTCTCACTTTGAGAGACATTTAGCAAAACTCTTGACATGGTATTAAAGCCTTTTCTTAATTGTCTTGTTTCATAGGGTCCATCTTTGGTTTCTTTCAGATTTTTTTTTTTGAAAATCTTGATTTTGCTGATTGTTCGTCAACAATTAGTCCTTAACACTTAGGGCTCTTGATCTTTGTCATTATAGTTATATTCTTGAGTCATAGTGTTTCTAGTTTTCATAGCTATTTAAGAGCATCAATTCACATCGCGTTGAATCCTTCAGTTCATTTCACTCGAAAATATTATTCTTCCGAGGAATTTCAATTTCAGTTATTTGTCACGGGAAAAGAATATGGGGCCATATAGATGGAAGTGATTCTGCTCCTACTGATCCTATAAACTTAGGAGAATGGAAGATTAACAATGCTCGGATAATGACATGTTTTTTCGGGTCAATTAATCCTCTTATTGTTCTTAATCTAAGGACTTTCGAGAAAGCTAAGGCTATGTGGGATTATTTACAAAAGGTTTATAACAAAAAAAAAATAGCGCAAGTTGCTTTTAATTAGTGTTTGAAATTGCTAATTATTCACAAGGAGGTATTTCTGTTAAGGATTATTATTCTGAATTTCAGAAATTATGGGCTAAGTTTGCTGATATGATTTATGCCAAAATACCTACTAAGTCTCTATCTGTAATTCAGGCAGTTCATGAGCAAAGCAAGCGAGACCAATTTTCGATAAATTATAAGAATATACTAAGAATGACTAGTTATATAACTAATGTTCTACCTTATATTATTTATTTACAATATATGTCATTTTATCAAAAAAAAATTCAATGTCCTTTCCAATAATGAACCTCTGTTTCGGAATTTTATAACAGAACATAAAGAAATTAAACACTAACAAATATTAAATGTTAAACTTTTAATGGAGAGTAATTTTACTTCTAGATAATAGGTATTTTACTTTATTAGGATATTTTTATAATTTAAATTTTAACTTGAGGTCTTTCCACATATAAATAAGTATAATGATTACATTATATATCATTATTTTTTATTGTTAATACTATTAATAATTATTATATGATTCAGTTTCTAAAAGGGTAAAACATCTGACAATTTTCTATGGACATTTTTGTCTTTTCACTTTTGACTGTGAGTGTGTTCGTGTGAGTTTTTGTGTGTGTGTGAGAAGTGTTTAGTGCTAGATTTGCGAACAAAAATGATTGAGTGAATCTTTAAGAAAATACTTAAAACGTGATTTGATTGCTTCAATGAAATGTTTGACTTTTCTCTTTTCTCTAATAAAATATTCACAAGAGATTATCTTTTATTTTATATGGTTGTTTGATATTAATATTGTGACCCAATTAAAGTACTTTGTTTCTATATGTTCATCCATGACAATCATTCAAGCAGATGAAAAAAAGTTGCCAATAAATTTGATTGGTATGTTTTAAAATCAATTTAACGATAGACGCGATTCGTCTCCTTTCTAAGTTCAACGTATAGTGATAATTAAGAAATATAGAGATAGACAGTTCAGATTATTAAATATAACATGTAAGAATAAGTTAATGGATTTAATCAAGTTAATAAGATAAGCAAACTTATTTTCCCCTTTTAAATCTTTTTAGTAGAGCTCTAATGCAAATAGAACTTTAATAAAAATTAGGGTTTGTAGATTACCAAATATTCAATAGCTACTCCAGAACTTGTTCTTCCGCCCCTTAGGGAAAAATGCGACCACCTATAAAAAGCCACTGTGAATCAGTTCATCAAAGGAAAAAGGGAAGTCAAAAGAAAAGAGGAGATATATCATGTAATATTAAAGGTGATAGACAGAGCTCCAACCATCTAAAGAAGGGAACGAGGAGTCAGAACTGTTGTGAGTTTCTTCGACCACACATCAACATCTTGTTGTTGAGGAGGTGGATTAGGAGAAAGAGTACCGAGTACTATCATACACTTGATATATATAGGTTAATTTTACGAAACCCTAAGGGCTTTTTGGTTTGATGGATTAGGCCTATGGCTTTTTATCTTTGTTTTGTTTGGATCATTTATAAAATTGGTCTTAGGACTTCAAATATATATATTTTTAAATGAAAATGGAAAACTATTCATTTGAAAAGTTAATTTTGTAGCAGAGTTCGAATCTAAAATCTTTAATTAAGGATGAAAGACTTCTTATTAATCACTAAAAATGTAACAGTATTAGGTTCATGTGAATGATGTAACTTTTGAAGCATAAATTTAACACGTAGGCATAGCCAAAACATAGTGAGAAAATAAATTGGAACATACCTTCTGTAATTACCCTCCAGATTACTTCCACTTTATTGAATCTTTTTCAGCTTTCAGAGCTTTCTTATAGCAACCCAAGTCATTTACGACTTGCAAGGACTAATAGTTTGGTAACCTGGTCAATCGTTTGGTTTTTGTGCATATTTTTGTTTTGTCAAAAAATTAGATAGACTGCTTTAGAATGCAATTCTGACGGTTCTATTAGCTCTGAGGTATCGAGTTCTATCTAGAAAGACCTTTCGGGTGGGTCCCAAGGCATTTAGACTAATTCTGAGCCACCTTATGAAATTTTGCTTAAATGAAGTTTGGGTGTGAGACCCATTTTTCATCAAGATGACCTCGGTTTGAAGATTTGAAATCTCCGTTGATTCCAGAATGTCGGATTTGATGGGGTAGCATATTTAATTTGCATGAATAGGGTTTCAACCCAATCCCGAGCACCCCATCGGGAGTTGTGAGCCTTGACGAATCAGCTAATGTTGCACCAGCTGGTGCAAAACCCATTTCCTCTTTGTGTCCATGTTCCTCAAGGTGCGTTCTCGGTGGCTTGTGATGAGGCCTCCACATTCGTGATCCTGGTGTTGTGTTCGCAGAGACCATTGGAGTTTGGCGTTGCATTTACAAGGCTCACGCTGCGATTGCCTAGGTAGGAAGATGAAACTTTGCATTTATGGTCTAGGCACCATATTCAAGAAGCACTGGGGGCCATATTGTCACGACCCAGGGTGCCCCCTTGATGTAACAAGGCGTACAAGACCCCGAGAGGCCTTATAGAAGCCCTTTACCATATCAGAACATAAAGTAATTGAAATGGGCGGAAAATTAAAACATTTCTCATAATATCAAGGTTTCATAAAACGAAGCAGAAGTCTAATACACTTGTCTCAAACCATCTAATACTTGAAAGTCTTTGGGACACAACCCATACAATAGTAAAAAATATAAAATGAAAGAAATAAGGACATGGTGTTCAAATCCTCGAATGCTATGAGGACTCTCCCAATATTCATTCCTTGCTCTAGTATGAACCTAGCGACGGGGATGGAAGTCAATATCGCCGCACCCTACATTTGATAAGAATGTAGACAAGAGTGTGTGTTAGTACAAAGATGTACCAAATATGACAGCTAGTATAAACATCAACATAGACATAACATAAGCATTAGTCAACCTAAGACATAGGCTATAAGCATAAGAGATAACAACATAAGTCATAAGCATATTCTATGCACATAAATCATCATACTATAAGAGGAACACTTCTCAAGAAACCTCAACTTGTTCTTACCCAATACATAGGTAATCCATTTCTAGTCATACATATCAAGGAAGGCAACTCAAGCAACAATTCAAGCTAATCTATCATCATACAAGTAAATCTCATATTAAAACATGCTTACAATACTTCCGTGAAGTAATCTTGTTTAATCATAACTATGCTTGTTTGATTAGGGATTAGTCCCTCATTAGCTATTCTTACTATTCATGCAAGAGTACTTCTTTACTAGTCTAAGACAAGTCATTACTCATGAATGGTTATGATTAACCAATTCAAGGCTACCAAGGAAAAGCATCCCATTATGCTAGACCAAGCTATCATGGAAAACACCTTACTATGAAAGTCAAAGCTACTCAAGCAAGGGTACAATTGCTCAATTCAAGCTATCATGATATGATGTGGCCTCAAAAAGTCAAGCTACCATGAAAAGCACTCTATTGTGCTTGGTCAAGCTAACCATTGGAAGGGTACTATTGCTCAATCCAAGGCAATTGATTTAATTTAACGTTTATCAAAGACATTTCATCCAATATTAAGCGTCAACGATCGTTAAGTAGTAATATAACCCAACTAAGTGAGTTGGGGTCGAGTCCCAAGGGAGTGGTACGTATTTGAGAATCAATAGGAAAGCATGAACATGCTCAAGTCAATCATAGCTAAAAAAACATTTACGAATAAAAGCATGGTTCAAGTTAGGGGTGACACAAGTGTCAAATACCAGTGGGATTTGGTTTCAACTATCAGATACAACAACAAATAACACGAAAATAACAAGTATAGAGATGAGTTCTTGAGATGTGATTGGATTATGGGCTAAAGTAGAAAATTGGGTAATTGCAATTAATAGTGAATAGCTGTAAATTAGTGAATAAGCTAGACTTTAGTTGGGATAAACTTTCTCTTGAACAATTTACCCCGAATCAAATTGGTTTCTCTCGAATACCAATAAGCAGCAATTAATAACAGCCTACGCCATAGTCCATTCACTCTCTCGAGCTGAATGTGTGGAAAAGAGTTTAGGGTTCACTCTCTCGAGTTGAACCCATGACAACCCAATACCCACATGCCATCAAATTAGAAATCTTGATTTTAAAATCTCTCTCGAGCAAGCCAAAAACACAAGGTAGAGCTGCATTTGCAACTACAACCCTTTAGATTAAGCCACAATTACAGAATGAAATAACTTTTAAACAACATTTACACTATCAATTCACAATATCCAGTAGCTAAATCAACCCATAATCACATATTCACTGGGGTTTTAGCTAGACATCATAAAAAGGTAAAAATCGTTACCAAATTGTGTTTCCATCAACTGGGTAAGATTGATATAGTCTTTACAAAGGTCTAAGATGAAGAATCTTCAACACCCACTTCCAATTTGTTAGAAATGGAACTATTCAAATCTTCAAAGCTAAGGAAATATTATCTCTAAACTCAGTTCTAAGCTCTCTAACTCCAGAACTGAATAATAATGAAAACTATTGAATACTACATACTAAACTAAGAATTTAAAAAAAGTATTTATAGTCGCCAAAAATGTGCTGCGAAGGACCATTCGGTGCAATAAGTCGGGATCGCCAATCCACTCGGCGATCCGCCCTTTGGTTAATTCCATTGCCTTTTTGCTTTGGCCTTCAACATCTTTAGGTTTTGTACTTTGGGTGATATGGCACTGCATCATGGAATCGTTCGTCGACTCGCCGACTACTCCTTTCTATCACCGACTTGATTTTCTCCTTCAGGGCACGGCACACTGGAACATTAGGCGAGACAATGGCCATTCGGTGACTCACCCAATGGATTAGGAAATCCTCAGGCTTTCTTTTCTTCATTCTTTTAGCTTCCTTGTTCCTTTTTGCTCATTAGTGTCCATGCTTTGTTACTCAATCCAAATAACTAAAAATCATGGGTTTACATCAGTTATTGGCACCAAATATGTATTTGAGGACACTAAATCTATTAAAATGAAGCCCTAAATGAGTCCAAATCGTGGACTCATCAATGTTCACCCAAACACCCCCAACTTAAACTTTTGCTTGTCCTCAAGTTAAACTTAGGTTCAACAATTCAAAAAGGGCGTCTCAAACAGTGCTACACAAGACTCAATCATGAATGCACACAAAAAGACTCAACTTACTCATGCAAAGATCAATTGTGCACTCAAAGATTCAAGTTATGGCTCACCATTATAAAAGAATCTCAAACTCACAATACTTGCTTCAAATGTAAGTTCAAGATCAACAAAGGTACTCTAATGCCCTCACACAAAGAATGATTTCATATTCATACACAATGGATAACAATTTAAAGCTTCGGAATCAAATGAAATGCTCACACTCACACTCACAAAGAAGAACACAATGCATGACGTCACCCATAGGTTTGCCCATATTTTCCAATCAACCCTTGTTTCAGCTCACTCAAGATCAAAAAGGTCTTTTCAAGGCTTGTAACGGGGCTGAGTGCAAAGGTATGGTCATTTAGGCTCAATGGTTGTAATCCTCATGTCATGTGGTGTGAACAACACTTTATTTCCTTTTCTTCATCATTCTCATTCGTTCTCAAAAGTCACCCCATTATTCATCTTCCATAGATTGCTTGGACACCCCATTTTCTTTGCACTTTCACAACTTTTTTCCACAACTTTTTCATTCTTTTTCTTTTTTATTCTTTTCTTCTTTTTCTCTTATTTTTTTTTATATGGAGGGCTTCCATTTTTTCTCAAAACCATGTGTCAAAGGGGACTTTCTTGCACTTCTTGATTTACCTTCTCTTTTCACCACACCCCCAACTTAGACTTTTGGCCTAAGTTGGCTATTCACACAAACCACAAATCATGAGGATTATGGGTAATAGGTCAAGAAAGGTCACAATTTCATCAAGTTTCTTCCAAAAAAAGACTAAGGCTCAAAGGGTGTTCAAACGTGGTTCACACACTCACAAGGTAGGCCACAAAAGAGGTATAATGTCAAATTGTTTCACACTCTTAAAAGTTGCCTAAGATCATATCAAGAGATTGCATCACTTAGTCAACCGGATCAACGGGGCAAATTCTAGGTGTCATCACACATGGTTCATGGTAAGCTTATCACATAAGGCATTGACACCAATGTCAAACAAGATTCCACACTTTCGCTAGTGTGCAATGTTCATCACAAGAGACTCAATTCGATACTTGGTTAGTCACAATGAGATGCAAATAGTTCAGATATTTTCTATGCAACTTCATTTGGCCTCATGTAGTCGTACATTCATTTTTGTTCGATTATTAGCACTATTCAAGTCCTCAGTATTGATCAAAACCGATACTCAAATTTGCAAGAGAACAACCACATTCAACACAAACAATAGGTCACACAATTTTTTCGAAAGGGTCAAATAATCATTTACAATTCAAAGCAAGGAGCCACGAGCTTAATCATCCACAAAAAACATGTAACACACAATTATAGCTCAAAACCTAAATATATACACACAACGAAAAAGTCACAAAAGGTCACAAAAGGTGGGCCTCACCCCACCACAAATAAAAATCATTTGTCCTCAAAAGCAATCAAAATAATCCAAAAGTCAAATAAAGGTAAGACAGAGAGGGAGGTAAAGAAGGATCATGTATAAACAATCGCTCCATCTATCTGGGCATCAGTGCTCGGTGTAGTGCTTGGGACTTGGGCATCACTGCCCGGAGTCACCTTAGAAGGAACATCTCCACTGGACCCACCCATGGATGTCTCTGTCAGCGATGTATGGATCACCGACTGCACAATGGTCTCCTCAAGATTCGGCAAGTCTCTAAATATGCTCTCCTCCCTGATCTCTATCAGCTCCTCGTTGGTCTCTACCTCCGACTCATCAACTGCGGCCTCATCCCTATGAACATCTCCGGTGGTAGCTGGAGGAATCTCAAGAGCATTAAAATCATCTTCATCCTCCATTAATAAAGTGAAGGCAGTAGATTTTAGATAGTCTACGTCCTTTCTCAAATATGCTACCTCGGCTTTCAAAGCCGTAGCCTCGGAGGTATCCCTGTGCCTGCTCTCACAAGCCTCAACTCTCGTGGTGAGAGTGTCAATAAAAGTGTCGAGGGGGGGTCAGGTCAACAATGATGGCACTCTCGATCATCCATTGGATGGATCCCTAAATCCTGGTTGCCCTCACGTTAGCTGAATGGACCAGGTGCCCCATCTTTAGGAGCATAGCCTAAGTAATATTAGTGGGCTGGGACGAGGTAGATGCACCTAGGGCCTGTGAAGGTAAATGAGGGATAGAAGTACCTAAAGGGCCAGAGGCAGGAGTAGGCGAAGATGCCTCTATAGGTATAGAATCAACGTCCACCTCCGGGGATGTATCCACTGGAGTTACCCTCCTCATGTAAGCCTCCTCTCGAATATACTCGGCCTCAATGCGCCAGATGTCAGTGGGGGAAGATGGGCTAACCTCAAAATCTCTTTCATCATCCCGGGGTACTCCAACACACTGGCATAGCTCTGTGATCAGGACTGGGAATGGCAACGAGGTCTGACTCTGTTTGGCCCTCATGGCAATCTCTTGCTCAATGATAAGGCCCAGGTCAATACACTTTTTGGATATGATAGACCCCAGATATGCCTCCTTAGGATGGGGAAGGATAGAGTCGTTCTGGGATGGCATAACGGTGCTGCTGATAAAGCCAAACCAGAACCGGGCAGCAATACTCATGTTTCTTTTCTCAATGGGAACTCCTTCCTCGATCCACCTCGGGGTGGTATCGAAAATCAGAGGTGCCAGCCAACCCTTTAACTCATCAAGTGACTGAGCGATAAACAATTCCTCGTACGGACTTGAAGAATACAGAGCTCTGTCCAAAACAGTGTTAATATACTCACTGCTACACCCAACTTCCTTACCCCAAACCCTAACCGACTTAACCGGTCAAAATTCGCTAGACTTTTTCTTGCTCTTTTGAACCAGGTCACTACCGCTGTATAGAACTCCCAGACCCATGAAGGAATATAGGGTCCTCGAGGCCTGGTGAACTACACGAATCTGTGGAAATGAAGTATGTCCCTTACATCAGAGTATTTGCCCTCAAGGCCCTTTGTAGATAATAACTTCTCCTCCAGAATTGTTCGCAATCCGTCCCCCTTCAATCTCTTGAGAAGCCTAGGAGGAGGGACGACTGGTGGCACAGGAGCCACAGGAGGTGACGAAGCTGGCACTGAGTCTGCTTGTGTGGAAGTTGGAGGGACTCTATTTGAGTCAGGGTGAGATCTAGCTCGGATCTCATCCCGTCGGGAGTAAAGGCTGGTCGTCCTCAGGCTCAGATAAAGAAGCCTGGAACCAGTAGTCACCCTGTCAGATATGGGCACTTGCCTCTGCTCGGACTTCTAGTTGGAGACTCATGCCTTCCTCTTTTTGGAGGATTTGATCCCCCTTCATTTATTGTGATATCCCGTGCTCTTTTTCGGGGTGGCATGTCGATGTTGGTCCTTACCATGTTTGCAAAAACATCAAGAAAAAATAGAAACATTTCAATCAAAAGCACAAAAAAATAGCAGTTGCAGACACTCGTCGGGCCAGTCGGAGAGTCGCCAAATCACTTTAACGAGCTAGATCAGGCTCACCGAAAAGATTGGCTCAAATTTTTCAAAAAAATTTGGAATGCCGGTGATGGGAGTCCTTTCGGTGAATTACCGACAACATTCGGCGAGCAAGGATTAGCCCGCCGAAAGTTACAGTGCAATTTAGGCTAAGGGGGTGCAGACAAAGGGCGATCAACAAGATTTTCGGCAAGTCGCCGAGTGCCTTCGGCGAACTCAGTCTTCTCGCCAAAGTTTACAGAACACATCTTCAAGTTTAGAATTAAATTAAAGGTGAGATGGGGAACTTCGGCGAACCGCCGAGTGGTTCGGCGAGCTTGACCCAGCTCGCCAAACAACCCAACGTACCTACTTTCAACCCAACTTCTCAAATTCAACCCCATAACCCCCGAAAACAAAATCAAAGCATGCAATAATCAAATTAAAGCAAGACCCATAACACCCATTACCTCGGGATACTCAGACTTCTCCCGGTTTTGCAAAATTTGGACATTTGACAACTTTTGGCCTTAAGAATGACGTCACCCGCTCTATCATTGGGTAAATTACGTCATTTGTCACAACTAAGGGTTACTTAGACTTCACCCGACTATACCCAACAACATGCAAGCACAACCCCACAAGATTTAACCAATTTTAAGGTACCAAATTACGAGAATTCAACAATATAAACAATACGGACAAGATATCCAATTAAAACAGGCATTCAAACATACTAACACTATCAGAGAGGCCCAACACACTTCAATCAAGATAAAATTACGGCAAATGAGAATAAAATTCTAAAAAAAAACTCGGGGTTCGGAAAACCAACCTTTGATGACGATGAAATAAATATTAAAAAGATAGGTGGCAAAGTAGCCCCACTCCGAGCACCAATCAATGACTAAAACACTCTAAAAATGCGGAAATCTAGAAGCTAATGTGCAGGTGTGAGTTTGGGAAGATTAAAAGTGAGGGAAAGTGAAACAATTTGAAAGTTTAAACTTTGGCCTTCAAACACCGTCCAGTTGTCGCCCATTCCGCGACATTAGTCGTGCTCGCCAACCCACTCTGTAACACGCTGAGTGGTCAGTTACCTCGCCGAGTTTTACAAGACCTCTAGTTAATGTGGGGGTCCAAACGACGGACTAGATGACGATCGCCGACCTAGTCGGTGATTCGCCAAGTTGCTCCTAGGCTCGCCGAGTTTTACAGACTCCAAATTAAAATTGTCTTGAGTCCAACGGCGGTTTAGGTCGGGCTCGCCTACCTCTTTGGCGATGCGCCGACTGGACCTTTAGCTCGCCAACTTGCACATTTTAACAACTTTCCCACTTCGACCTACATAAACAACACACCATTATTTCTTCAAGCAAAAATAAAGCAATAAACACTAGGGTTGCCTCCCAAGAAGCGCCTTAGTTAACGTCGTGGCATGAATTCCCCACTCAATATTGATTTGTGGGGTAGAGAAGAGACAACTCATGACCCATTTAGGTCTCCAGCAGCTAAAGATATATGGAATGGGAAGCAATCATCTGATTCAGTAGTGAGACATTCTCTTTTATCTCAATCAACACTTTGTCATGTTCTTCAACTTTGTGAAGAATGAGTGAGAGTATCTCTTCTATTTGTCCACCTTCGTGGCTCTTGGGCTTTATACGCTCATGAGGGGGAGTATACCGATCTTCTTTTTGTCTGGTACTTCCAATTCCATGATCTTTTTGGCCACTAGATCCAGCTGAGTCAAAAGTGTGGCCACAATCTGGTCCTTCTCAGTCTCCTTGTTGGTTGTGGCCATGAGATCAATGAGCTAGACTGCTATTGCATAGGGTAGTCGTGAGAGATCTCCCGGAGACATTTGGTCAGCAACTCCTCTATTTTCCAGACCAAGACCTCTATAAATGCAGTCCCGTAGCGTGTTATCTGAGATTCGATGAGTCGAGCACTGCAACAATAGTGACTTAAATCTCAGCCACAACTCATGGATTATCTCACCCTCCATTTGTCTGAAACTTAGGATGTTATCTTTAAGAATGATCATTCTCAAAGGGGATAGGTCCATTTGGTCACCATTGCTACAAGACATGCGCCTTTATGCTGCTCTAAATAACAACACACAAACCAAAACTAAAAATTAAGTAAGTTCGCTATAACTAACAAGAACAAAATCCAACTTACTTAAAAATTCTCAAGTAACCCTACTCCCCGGTAGTAGCGCCATTTTGATATGATTTAACGTTTATCAAAGAGACTTCATCAAATACTAAGCGTCAACAATCGTTAAGTAGTAATATAACCAAACTAAGTGAGTTGGGGTCGAGTCCCAAGGGAGTGGTACGTGTATGAGAATCAATAGGAAAGTATGAACATGCTCAAGTCAATCATAACTAAAAATCATTTACAAATAAAAGCATAGTTCAAGTTAGGGGTGACACAAGTGTCAAATATCAGGGGGATTTGGTTTCAACTATCAGCTACAACAACAAATAACACGAAAATAGCAAGTATAGAAATGGGTTCTTGGGATGTGATTGGATTATGGGCTAGGGTAGACCATTGGGTAATTGCAATTAATAGCGAATAGCTGTAAATTAGTGAATAAGTGAGACTTTAGTGGGGATAAACTTTCTCTTGAGCAATTTACCGCGAATCTAATTGGTTTATCTCGAACACCAATAAGCAGCAATTAAGAACATCTTACGCTTTAGTCCATTCACTCTCTCTCGTTGAATGTGTTGAAAAGGTTTAGGGTTCACTCTTTCGAGCAGACCCCATGACAACCTAATACCCACAGACCATCAAATCAGTAATCTTGGTTTTAAAACCCTTCTCTCGAGCAAGCCAAAAACGTGAAGGTACAGTTGCATTTGCAACTACAACCCTTTATATTAAGCCATAATTACTGAATGAAATCACTTTTAAACAGTATTTACACTATAAATTAACAATACCAGTAGCTAAATCAACCATAATCACATAATCACACCCCAATAATTGGGGTTTTAGCTAGACATCATAAAAAGGTAAAAATCGTTGCCAAATTGTGTTTTCATCAACTAGGTAAGATTGATATAGTCTTTACAAAGGTCTAAGATAAAGAATCTGCAACACCCACTTCCTATTTCTTAGAAATGGAAATCTTCAAATCTTCAAAGCGAAGGAAATATTGTCTCTAAACTCAGTTCTAAGCTCTCAAACTTCAAAACTAAATAATAATGAAAACTATTGAAAGCTTGATACTAAACTAAGAATTTTAAAAAAAGTATTTATAGTCACAAAAAATGTGTTGCGAAGGACCATTCGGCACAATAATTTGAGATCGCTGATCCACTCGGCGATCCACCATTTGGTTAATTCCATCGCCTTTTTGCTTTGGCCTTCAGCATCTTCAGGTTTTGTACTTTAGGCGATATGGCACTGCATCACGGAACCGTTCGGCGTCTTGCCGACTACTCCTTTCTATCGCAAACTTGATTTTCTCCTTCAGGGCTCGACACACTAGAACATTAGTCGAGACAATGGCCATTCGGTGACTCGTCCAATGGATTAGGGGATCATCAGGGTTTCTTTTCTTCGTTCTTTCAGCTGCATTGTTCCGTTTTGCTCATTAGTGTCCATGCTTTGTTCCTCAATCCAAATACCTGATAATCAAGGATTTACATAAATTATACACACAAAATATGCATTTTAGGACACTAAATCTGTTAAAATGAAGCCCTAAATGAGTCCAAATGGTAGACTCATCAGCTATCAATGAGTTCTACTAACTCAAGCTACGAAGGATGGTCTTGTCTTACCAAGTCAAGCTACCATGAGTTCCACCAACCCAAGCTACCATGAATTCTACCAACCCAAGCTACCATGAAGAGATCTCATATCACTACTTCAAGCCATCATAGTTCATACATGCTTTGATTCATTTTAGGTGAGCAAGCCTTTCAACCTTGAATCATTTTATGTGAGGAAACCTTTTGCATTATTCATTCATACATATATAGAGTAGATCATGTGGGCAAATCTTTCCACAACAATTTTATCTACAAATCAACAATTATCATATAACATTACTCTCAAAGCCCTACTAATCATAATTCAACAAATAAGCTTCACTCTAAAAGCTCTACTAATCATCGTTTTTCAGAGATGCCTTAGTCTCAAAACAATCCTAATCTCAAAGCCTACAAGTCATAATTCATCATATATACTTGATGTCAATCACGTCATGTCTATATGCTTTAATGTTCAACAAATAAAGTCTATATTGTTCAATATCAAGAAATCTATAATGTATCTCATCAATCCTAGAAGAATACATCTAAATCCTCAATTTCCCCTTTTCATGGCATAAAACCCATTTACTTCAATTTCATCTTTCTAGACATGGGTACATGTAAATTCATCCTAAAAATAGGTAATTCTATCAATTCAATCATAAAAAATAATAATCCGCTCAATTGGATCAATACCCATAACATTAAAAGAAACCCTAACTAGAATTGGGGAATTTTTCTTCTAAATTGGGGAAACATGGAGGCTCCATAGACGAAAGAATTCCATTGATGAAAAGCCATCATACCTTCATTACAAATCTCACAATTATTTGAGGAATGGAAACTTATCTTGACCCTAGCTCCAACTCTTTCTTCTTTTTCAAGTTCTAGAGAGAAAAATATTTAAGAGGATGAACTTTGAGATTCTTTTGGGGTTTTGGAAATAATGTATTGAATGGTGAGTTTAAAGGGTTAAAATCACTTGTATAGGTGTACTAGGCTTATGCAAAATGACCCCACTGTAATTTAACTAAAACAGGAAAGTCCCAGAATACCCCCACATGGCAGCTCACTATCGAGCCTTCACGAGAGGAACCACAAGCCGTGGTCCTCACCACTGGTCGTGGTCCTCCTCATGGTCTTGGACCAGTGTCTAGGCCACCTTTCCTTTGTCCCTAAGAGTTAAAGGCATCACCACGAGACTTCCCACGAGCCGTGGTCATTACCAGTGGAGGTGAAGATGAGCCCAACTTGGGCAGTCCTTGGGGAGTTTTGCTAGCCACCACAAGCCACACCACAGGCCGTGATCATCACCACTGGCCATGGTGGTGGTTTTAAAGGTGGGGGCATTTCTTAGGGAGAATTGGGCAGCCTTGGCCCCTCCCTTTGCCCTTGCCCCTTTTCCTTGAGTTTTTACCCTCACACTTAGCCCTAGTTGGCCTACTAGACTACGAGGTGTTACAATATCTCCTTCTTGGGGACATTCGTCCTCAAATGACATTCTAGGCATCTCTTAAAGGAAACGACTCTTGACTAACAGCCCATCATACATGCAACTCATCTAAATGCATACCACCAAGGAGGAAACATCAACTCCAAGCTAAACATACTCATTGCATCATATGGATTGTAGGAACTACATCTAACAACCCAAAATACACAAAATTTCTACATTTCTCATGTTCAAGGAGGGACTATCATCTCCAAGCTAAAAGCATGCTCAACACATTCTCATGGAGACTATATTTAATCTATAATCATATCATACATTCAAGGAGAAATCTCTCAACTCCAAGCTAAGGCATGTTTAACAACTCATCTCATGAAGTTTATAGGTAACTCATACTCAATGCACTATAACATGAGGAAAATAAATCATATAAACTCATTTTGTTTCTAAACATAAGCTTTTCATGAACATGCATAATCATAAAGATATCATGGGAATAGCTAAAACAAACATGACTTCATACAAGAGCAAACCACGAGGAACTCATCATCACAATCTAAAAGAGGAGTAGAAGGAAAAATGATGAGGATATCGGGACATCTTATCGGCCTCGGCCTCCCAAGTGACACCTTCAACTAACACCTCAACTAAAAGATCCATCCATAACATTTTCACGAGAGCAACTTCCTTGTCCCTTAACTTCTTAACTTGCTGGTCTAAGACCTCAACCAGTACTTCTCCATAAAAGTGATTTTCATAAACTCCCAACTCTTCTAAGGGAACTTATAGATGTTGGATCTCCAACTTACATCTTAATCATAGAGACAAGGAAAACCGTATGCACCGACCCTTACCAACACATCTCAAGATCTCATATGGGTCTACAAAACAGGGACAAAGCTTCCCTTACTTCCAAAACCTCATTACACCCTTCTTGGGTGACAATTTCAAGTAAACCCAAATCATGAACATTAGGAACACTTAACGACCTTGCAATCTAAGTACATCATCTCCCCCTTGGGAGCAAGCCTAAATGGACTTTCTAAGCACCATTTCTTTCAATTCAACCAAGGTCAGATCAAGACATCACTACACTTTCACACTCGTCACACAAGATGATTATAAATCATGGTGAACTTATACTACTACCTTTTAGAGCAGTCTACTCACTTACTACATCAAGGTGTTATCTAAACACCTTCTTAGGCTGACCAAACAACATACCCAAAACTCATAATGACAATATCGGGTTTTATAATCACTAGAAGAATACTAAGAGTTCAGTCAATCCCTACCAAGGACAACATCAATGCCTAGCATATCAAGTCTATCAAGACACAAAAGGCAAAACAACTATGGATTCTAATAAAGCATAAAACACATACCGATAGTCACATCTGGGGAAACTTTTATTTACCTCTAGCTTTCAAAGCATAAGACCTATTCTACTTTGGAGCATTCACACTTGAGTCACTAGGAAGAGCTTTCTTACCCTCCCATCTTTAGCCTTTGCCATTAGACAATCCCTCATTTTGTGTCCACTTTCACCACAACTAAAGCAACCCTTTATACCAGCTAAACGCCTACCCTCTTGTCTCTTTCCATACCTAGCACAAGTAGGCCATATGGATTCACTTCTAATTCCTTGCGGTTTAGGGTTAGACACCCTATCTTCATTATACTTAAGAGCATTGGAGGAATCTTGCCTGGAAAACCTTTGTCGATTCCTAGAATGACCATGTCCATGAGACTTTACATGAGAGGAATTATCATTATCAATTCTAGACCTCTTTTTCTCCCTAGATCTTTCTTTAAGTTTCTCCTCCTCAATATGTTGGTCATGAGTCATAAGACGAGCAATATCCATGTCATAAACAAGCATAGCCGTACGACATTCTTTCGCCACTAGATCAGACATATCCGACATAAACTTACTCATTCCCGACCTAGGGTCGGCCACTAGAGATGGAGCATATATATTTTGACAAGTGAGTGAACTTTAGAGCATACTCATTCACACTCATACTTCGTTGATGAAATTTAAGGAACTCATGCACCTTTGCTTCCCTAATCTCAAAGGGAAAGAACCTATCAAGAAATGCAGATTTAAACACTTCCCACTCTACGGGACCCGCTCCTACTTGCCTAGCTTCTTTCCATTGATTGTACCACACTTGAGCAATACCTTTAAATTGATAAGTGGCCAATTCCGCCTTCTCTACCGGTGTCACTCCCATAATAGAAAGTACCTTATAGACCTCATCAATAAACTCTTGCAGATCTTCCTCCACTTTGGAGCCATAAAATTCCAGAGGGTTCATCCTCATAAAATCCCTCACTCTTGACGTTGTCGTACCCATATTTGGGTTCACGGGGGCTACCACCTCTCTATTGGCTTGGGCCATCACAGCTTGAGCCAACACTTGAAAAGCCGTCCTAAAATCTGTATTGGTCACATTCTCAGCTATAGGGTCAATCGAAGCTTGGGGAGGAGCTTCTTGATCATCATTTTCTTCCTCATTCCTTTTAGCATTAGCCCTTGTAGTAGTCATATCTTGTAGACCATTGAGTAAGGATTAGGAGAAACACCTTATAGTGTTAAACTCTATGGCGCGACTTAGAGTAATGAAGAACTGAAGTTTCCTAAGCATTTCGTAGCCTCTCATTCGTAAATATGGCGTGCCTCACACTTATGAAAAAGACTCTACTTGATGTGGTTTTGAGACATCCTAGAATCATTCTAAACCTTGTGCTTTGATTACCATGTTTGTCACGATCCAGGGGTACCCCTAGATGTAACAAGGTGTACAAGACCCCGAGAGGCCTCATACAAGGCCCTTAGCATATCATAACATAAAGTAATAGAAATGAGCAGAAAGTTAAAACATTTTTTATAACATCAAAGTTTCATAAAATAAAGCGGAAGTCTAATACACTTGTCTCAAACCATCTACTACTAGAAAGTCTTTGGGACACAACCCATAAAATAGTCAGAAACATAAATTGAAAAACTTAACATGGTGGTAAAATCCTCGAATGCTATGAGGAATCACCAAATCTTCACTCCTTGCTCTACTATGAACCTAGACACAGGGATGGAAGTCAATACCGCCGGACCCTACATTTGATAAGAATGTAGGAAAGAGTATGCATTAGTATAAAGATGTACTAAATATGTTAGCTAGCATAAACATCAACATAGAAATAACATAAGCATTAGTCAACATAAGACATAGGCTATAAGCATAAGAGATAACAACATAAGTCATAAGCATATTTTATGCACATAAAGCATCATACTATAAGAGGAACACTTCTCAAGTAACCTGAACTTGTTCTTACCCAATACATATTTCTTCCATTTCTAGTCATACATATCAAGGAAGGCAACACAAGCAATAATCCAAGCCAATCTATCATCATTCAAGTAAATCTCATATTAAAACATGCTTACAATACTTCCTTGAAGTAATTTTATTTCATCATAACTATTCTACTTTGATTAGAGATTAGTACCTCTTTTACTATTTTTACTATTCATTGAAGAGTACTTCTTTACTAGTCCAAGACAAGTCATTACTCAAGAATGGGTACAGTTTACCAATTCAAGGCTACCAAGGAAAAACATCTGATTATGCTAGACCAAGCTATCATGGAAAACACCTTACTATGCAAGTCTAAGCTACTCAAGGAAGGGTACAATTGCTCAATCCAAGCTATCATTATATGGTGTGGCCTCACCAAGTCAATATACTATGCAAAACACTCTATTATTCTTAATTCAATCTAACCCTTGGATGGGTACTATTGCTCAATCCAAGGCTATCCATTAGTTTTACTAACTCAAGCTACCAAGTATGGTCTTGACTTACCAAGTCAATCTACCATGAGTTCCACCAACCCAAGCTACCATGAGTTCTACCAACCCAAGCTACCATGAAGGGATCTCATATCACTACTTTAAGCTATCATAGTTGATACATTCTTTGATTCATTTTAGGTGAGTACGTCTTTCAACCTAGAAACATTATATGTGAGAAAACCTTTCACATTATTCATTCATACATATATAGAGTAGATCATGTGGGTAAATCCTTCCATAACAATTCTATCTACAAATAAACAATCATAATATAGATTTACTGTTAAAGCCCTACTAATCATAATTCAACATATAAGCTTCTCTCAAAGCTGTACGAATCATCATTCATGATACATGCCTTAGTCTCAAGACAATCATAATCTCAAAGCCAACTAGTCATAATTCATCATATATACTTGATGTCAATTAATTCATGTCTATATTCTTTACTCTTAAGAAATTCATGTCTATATATGGTTCAATCTCAAGCAATCTATAATGTATCTCATCAATCCTAGAAGAATACATCTAAATCCTCAATTTCCCCTTTTCATAGCATAAAAACCATTTACTTCAATTTCATCTTTCTATACCTATGTTAGGCATGGGTACATGAAATTTTATCAATTCAATCATAAATAATCATAATCCTATCAATTGGATCAATACCCATAACATTAGATGAAATCGTAACTAGAATTGGGGAAAACATGGGGGCTTAATGGATGAAAAGCCATCATAACTTGATTCCAAATCCCAAAATTGCTTGAGGAATGGAGACTGGATCTTGACCCTAGGTCCTACTCTTTCTTCTTCTTCAAGTTCTAGAGAGACAAATATTTGAGAGGATGAACTTTGGGATTCTTTTGAGTTTTTGGAAATAATGTCTTGAATGGTGAGTTTAAAGAGTTAAAATCACTTATATAGGTGTACTAGGATTAGAAAAAATGAACCCACTTTAATTTAACTTAAACCAGAAAGTCCCAAAATACCCCCACTTGGTAGCCCACTGTCCAACCTTCACGAGAGGCACCACAAGCCTGGTCCTCACCACTGGCCATGGTCTTGGACCAGTGGCTAGGCTACCTTTCCTTGGCTCCTAAGTGTTTAAGGCATCACCACGATCCTTCCCACGAGTCATGGTCATCACCACTGGCCGTGAAGTGACTTGTGAAGATGAGCCCAACTTGGGCTGCTCTTGGGGAGCTATTGCCTAGCCACCACGAGCCACACCACGGGCGGTGGTCCTCACCACTGGCCTTGGTGGTGGTCGTGAAGGTGGGGGTAGTGCTTAGGGAGAGTTGGGAAGCCTTGGCCCCTCCATTGGCTCTTGCCATTTTTCCTTGACATGTTTCCTTCACACTTAGACCAAGTAGGCTTACTAGACTACGGGGTGTTACACATATATCTTGCAATCATGAAGTGGGTCGCACATTATCGAAGGTCACTTGACTGGTCTTTTAATGGAAGACCAAGCTTGTATTTCAACACTTATTTCATAATTCAAAAGTCGATAGATTGAGTTTTGGAGCTCTAAATTGAGTGATTCCACTTGCTATCTATTGGTAATCTAATAGGCTACATATTGGGAACATTGGGAAAGTATGGGGAAATCATATTTGAGGTAAGTTATCATTCCAAAGGACATTCTGAGGCCTTTTAATGGTGTTTTTAGTGAACTTTATTGCATGTTTTGATATAGCTAAGTTTATGGGCTCGAATTGTATATATTTTTGGGGATATTTAGGACTAATTGACAAAGTCAATTTTGGTCCATCTTCAATTGTTCTGATTTTAGTGTCTAAATGTATGTATTGATGTTTTGATCCTTTATTTCATAGCATGACAACAATCGCAAATTATTCGGAAGGATAGAGCTTTGGAATTGTAATTTTGGAGCGTGTGGGATCATCTTTAAGGTAGACTACAACTTATTAGTCTTAACATTGAGCTTGTGATTGTGAATTCCTGCTGATTAGTTAGAATTAGGTTGAGCTTGTAGTTGAATCATATTTAGTTATTAGAATTCATGTCTACGACGTATTTCAGGTAGTTTTTGGGATTTCGAGCATGCTTACTGTATTGTGCTGGTTATTCCATGCTTTATGGTATATGTTTTTTCGTTCATATTCTTATTGGTAGTTTGTTATTGGCATTAGTTATACCATCTTGGAGATTAATAGCTTAGTTGAAATAGTACAGTGGCTAAAAAAATTATTATGATTATGAGTGCGACATGTGGAACCTGGTCGTGGATGACACTTAGAATTTTAGAATGTTGGTTCAGTAATTACGAGTGGTTTAGTCTACAATTAGTGGATAGGCTGATGGTCATGAGTCCTAAATGTTGGAAAATGTCAAGTATCAAGCCTAGATGTACTAGCTAAAAGTATGGATCGTGAAAGAAACCACGATTCCTAGTTGGGTCTTATAGATGTAGTCTTTAGGACTTAGTGATTTCAATACCTTCACTTATATAAGGGTAATGTATGAGTCATTCATTGGACTATGAGTTGTAGAAGTATTTTCATGGTTTGTCCTTCAGAAAGTTGGATTGCGGGGATTGGGCTTTACGACTTGACAATACGGTCTGTGTAAGGACCTATGGGTCGTAAGTCAAGGTCGTGGTTCAAAGCCTAAAGGTCCAGACTTATTCTTCAAAATTAGTGTACGAATGGGTTCTATGGCTCGTGAAAGTAACTACGAGTTGTACTCATGGTTACGAGTACGGCATGTGAAACCTGATCGTGGATGACACTTAAAATTTTTGAATGTTGGTTCAGTGATTACGAATGGTTTGGTGTACAATTCATGGATAGGCTCGTGGTCATGAGTCCTAAATGTTTGAAAATGTCAAGTCTTAGGCGCAGATGTGCTAGCTAACACTATGGATCGTGAAAGGAATAATGAGTCGTAGTTGGATCTTGTAGATATAGTCTTTATGACTTAGTGATTTCAATACCTTCACTTAGAAGATGGTAATGTACGAGTCATTCATTGGAATACGATTCATAGAAGTACGTTCATGGTTTGTCTTTCAGAAAGTTTTGTTGCGGGGATTGGGCTCTACGACCTGAGAATATGGTCTGTGTAATGATCTATGGGTCGTAAGTCAGGGTCGTGGTTCAAATCCTGAAGGTCCAAACTTATTCTCCAGAATCAGTGTAGGAATAGGTTCGATGGCTTGTGAAAGTGACTATGGGTCCTATAAGGTGGCTCGTGGTTTGTCATCAGGGACTTGGATTCAGTTCATGGAGTCCAAGAGTGGACAGTACAGTCCGTAGAAGGATGTACGTGTCGTAGGTAGGCTCGTGGTTATTGTTCAACAGTTATTTCTCACGGGGAGTTCGGTCTTTTCTTTCTCTTTTAATTCATATACTACATCATTTTAGGCTTATTTTGAAGACTATAACAGATTCCTGAGCCTCCTAACCACCCCATTCACCCTCATTCTTTCAACTCAAAATCTTCTCCGTCAAGTCTTCTTCCTCAAGCAATCTAGGATTTCAAGGATCTCAAGTCTCCATTGAAGATTTCAATTAGTATTTTAATCAAGGTATGTGGGAACTTCAACAATGGGTTCTTCTTCACTCATTGAGTCCCAAAGAAACCTCGATTTCTCAATTATGATTCTTACCCAATTGTAGGGTTTCATGATTTTCTTATGGGTTCTATTGAATTTAAATTTATTTATTATGCATGATTTGATCATAATTCAATTTTTTCAACGATATTTTCATGAACTCATGCTATACAAGTATTTTATGACCATGATTCAGGCTATGTTAATATGCATGTAATATGTTATGAAGGATTTTATGAATCAAGGATGCTTTGAAATAAAGTATCAACAAGTTTATTTGAAATTGTGATGCATCCGATTGAAGTATTTCTCATTATGGATGACTATCATGACTTAGATGCTTTCGATTAAAGGAAATATTTTTATGATTATCAATTTTTTATGAACAATTCAATATTGGTAGATTGTTACTATTTCAAAGAACATCATTATGATTATGTATGTTTTCATTGGGAGTTTACTAGCACCGAGTTGGACTGGTGGAAATTACCCAGTCCAAGAACTATGTGCCATCATAGGTATTAGTCTTAACTGACTCAGCTAGTGGATCAACCTAAGATTATGATTATGATCCTTACCTTGGCAAGTAAAACACTCTCTTTTCGGTGTGGTAGAAGTACACTAAACTCCATGTTATAGCCCACATGATTTATGTCGGTTAACGGTATCTCCCATAAATGACAAAGATTAAAATTATGTTTTGCAGGAATATTGTTGCCATGATCCAAAAATGGGCGTGATGGATGATATGGTCAAATTACACCTCCCTAAAGAAGTATAAGCGATCGTTATCAAGTAAAGAACCCAACTTGGAGGTTGGGGTCGATCCCACGAGGAATATGGTTTAGACTTAATCTTAACTTACGATTATATTCTTTTAGTCAACATATTTCCAAAACAAATAGGTAAAAGGGAGGGGGGTTGTGAAACACATAATTGATTGTTGTCAAGTAACAAGTGAGCAGGATTCAAACTTTGTTGTTATCAATGAGAGAAAGTAACTAGGGTGTACGTGTTCCCTATAAGTTCATAACGTGGTAATCCTAGTAATAGTAATCCTTGCCTATAGTTACATGCAAAGTGATAAGTTAGATATCTCTAATTCTGTGGTCAGAAAACTAGAGAATTTCACCTCGTACCTTGGTCCGGCTACGTGTGTATAATTTACTAACCCTTACTTTTACATCATATTACACATCACATCAATGTATGGCTTAGTTTTCACCCTCGCACCAATTGACATTAGACTATTAGATATTATCACACTAAATTTATGTTGATAATTCTTTTCTTATTAACTACCTCCTTGGTCCGACAAGTAGCACCAAAGCGAGTTCTAACGCGTGCACTCGTTAAAATGACTTCTAAACGAAAGAATTATCAATGCATGCAATAACACTATTCAAGAATTACTTAATTACTATTCATACTTTGTTAATCGCTCATGGTTCCCACAACCGTAGTTTTGGATTTAGTTACCCATTGTAGCAAGAACACAATTCATATTTTTAGATGAAGAAATCATGAACTTACGCAATAAGTAGAAGAAACCCAGAATCTCAACTTGAATTTCAAAGTCAAAATCTTCAAAACAAACTTAGGAAATCAAGAATTGCTAAAATTGCAAGTTAATCTCCAAAGCCAAAAACTAGAATAAAAGTAATAATGTCTAACCCAAAATAAGAAGAAGAAACGAACCCTAAAATGCATATGTATAAATATATTATTTTATTAACTTTAATCCATTAAGGTGCCTGCTTGATTTCCTTCTTCCACCTTTCATCTTTAATTCATTTTAGCTCCAAACTTCTTCATTTTTCCACCAAGTTAATACTACAAATAAAATATACTATTTAGCACAATCCATAAAATTCAATTTCAAAAATGAAAAAAATAAATAATAAATGTGAGGCAAATAATAATAAAAAAAAATATTTTTGACCTCACATTAGCATCCCACACTTAAACTTTTGTTCGTCCTCGAACAAACATTAAAGCTCATCTAAAAAAAAACTCAAACTAGGAATGTCATCGCTTTGGTTGACACAAACAATTAACCCATGTACAAATTTTAAAACGTCAAGTACAATCCCCTCTAACCTCCTAACCTCAAGGAAGTACTTTGAGCTCATCAAATTAAAGCTTGCTCACCTACCCTCATCAAAGAAAGCTAATAAAATAACCTATCTATCATGAAACATGTGCCCTCACAAAAAGAAATAGTCAACACACTCAATTCAACATATTGAATATAAATTAAGGACCTCATATCAAGAACTACTCTCACACTCACAAATAAAATTCACATGTATGCACAAAGAACCATAGGCTTGCCCATTATGTACATGATCTCCACTAATTAAGCATGCTTGAATAAAATTAAATAGGACTTTAACGGGTTGTAATGTAGGCTAAGGGATGTGTAGGAAATAATAGTGACTTACACTTCCTTAAGCACTTTGCAATTTTAGACTTCATCACCCATTATTTTCTTTTCTTTATTTTCAGTCCTCTCTTCAATAATTATTTCACAAGTAATGCTCATCATCTGAAGAATGCTTCAAAAAAAATTTGGTTTTTTTTCTTCTTTTTTTTAGAGGTTTTGCACTAGCCACCCTCAACTCAAGTGAGGTACAAAATATCCTTGGTAGTAGGACCAAATCCAATGTTTTAAGCATACTTCTGAATTAGCCACCCTCAACTTAGGTTTTTAAAGATTGGTTGAGGTGCACAATATACACAAGGGACCAGGGCCAAAATAGAGTTTTCACACTTTTCTTCATTCTTCACACATCAAGCATTTTCACCCTTTTTTCTTCTTCTACCAATGTTTGCAATTTAATTTTTTTCTCAACATAGTGCATTAAGGATTTCTTTTTGGGTCAAAATAGAATTATGGTATCAATAAAAAGGGATTCGGCTCGATCATGTGGTTTACAAGAAAAATATAGGCTAAAAGGCTCAAAATGGTTAACTAGTGATATAATATCTGGAAAAGCTAAAATTACCAGACAAATCAAAGAAAACCTATTTTCATCTCCTAAACAAGGCAACACTTTTTATTTCGCTTCAATAACATGCAGGGCAAGTTCTAGACTAAGATGCAAAACATGGAATATACAAATTCTCACCACACATGGCAGAAGTATCAATCAAGATGAATCAATTCCACTTCTAAGAGAGACAGGATCATAACAAACTACAAAATAAAATAAGCTATATACAAAGTCACAACCATGAACCTAGATGTCAAAGAGTTTTTAATTTCACTATTAATCAAGCATTCACAAGAAAGTACTACTAAAAAATTAGGCCTAAATAGCAAGTATCACACCACTCAAAAGGGTCTTTTCTTTTCTCTAAAAAAAATTAACAGAAAACTTATTCCTAAAAAAATGAAAGACACTTGGTTCAAAGAGACTATTCGCAGGAAAAGCACCGAAAAAAAAGCCAAGGAACTCATCCTAAAAAAAATCAATAAAATAGTAAAAACTAGGAATTAATTCCTCCACCCCAGACTTAAAAATATGCTATGTCCCCAAAGCATTAAATAAAATTCAAAACAAGGGTTAGGAAAACTCCCTGAGGCCTCATGGCCTAGCTAGTAGTTGTTTTCATCAAGGGTCAAATGTACCCCACACTTAAGCTCCAACATGCTCCTTTGCTTCAATTTTTTTTTGGTACTGAGAGTTCCCTTAATCTGCAAAAACAAGACAAAAAAGGGACACTAATAAAATAAAATAATAAGTTACACTACTAATTGGGTTGCATCCAATAAGCGCTTAATTTAACGTCGTGGCACGACTCAGACACCTTAGTTACTCAGATTCCATCTCCTTGACCCTCTCCGATTGGATTACTGTGTACTCCTGGATTAGCCATTTTCCTCAAAGTTCTTGTTTTTTCAGGATCGTAAGGGGTCAAGGGTTCGCCTCTACTCCGTGTACTTGGCATACACTCGTTAAAAAGACTTGTAAATTAAAGAATTATCAATGCATGCAATAACACTATTCAAGAATTACTTAATTACTATTCATACTTTGTTAATCGGTCATGGTTTCCACAACCCTAGTTGTGGATTTAGTTACCCATAGTAGCAAGAACACAATTCATATTTTTAGATGAAGAAATCATGAACTTACACAATAAGTAGAAGAAACCCAGAATCTCAACTTGAATTTCAAAGTCAAAATCTTCAAAACAAACTTAGAAAATCAAGAATTGCTAAAATTGCAAGTTAATCTCCAAAGCCAAAACCTAAAATAAAAGAACCCTAAAACGTATCTCCTATCAATGATATCCTCTCCTAAAATAATTATTTCTATGGACTATTTATAAATATAGAAAATCCTAAATAAAATAACTGAGTTCAAATCAAATTAGGAATCCAAAATCAAAAGAAATTGGATTCCCTTTTTTCCCCGCCGAGTGAGTTGTCCACATGAAAATTGGAACCATCTCAAAGAAATCTTGCTGCGTTAATTTCCCGCCATGTGTCAGCTGCAATTCACATACTCTTAATTGCTGCCACGTGGCAACAATTGAAATTTTGAGAACTGTGGCTATATGCATATGTATAAATATATTATTTTATTGACTTTAATCCATTAAGCTGCCTGCTTAATTTCCATTTTCAACCTTCCATCTTTAATTCGGTTTAGCTCCAAACTTCTTCATTTTTCCACCAAGTTAATCCTACAAATAAAATATACTATTTAGCACAATCTATAAAATTCAAGCTTAAAAAGGACAAAAATAAATAATAAATGTGAGACAAATAATGATAAAAATATATATTTTTGACCTCACATCAATGGCACTCGTCTTATCCCACCAAAACAAGTCATCCTATAACCCAAACAATACGATAGAAATGCGTAAATTAAACCATCAATAACATAAATGCGGATAACTTAGTCAACCTGGTAAATAGCCCTAAAACCTGGTTGTCACATATACAAACCTTTAAAGTATTATAACTAATTTGAAAGAATAGACAAGTCTCAATGTCATTTGTTCTAGAGTAGAACAAGAACATAATAGAGGAACAAGAGGCCCCTCTGAGATAACAAGCAACTACATCTCAAGTCTCCATAGTAAAACCTCTAACGAAGCATAGAAGAAGGATAATCACGAAGGTCTGGGCTCATAACCTACACAATTGTAGAAGCAAGGAGTGAGTACCAAACAACATTGTAACAACCTGAAAAATGATAGGTTAAACTAGAGCCTAAACATGGGGGTTAGCGTCAAGAGGTAAGGGAAAGGGCTAAGGGTTTTGGGTGTAGACCATGGTTTAGGAACCTAGGCTACCTAAAACTAGGCCTTGCTACTACCCACCTAGACCACGAGGGTCTTCACGACCCGTGGTGGCCACCATGAGTCGTGGTGCCACCAGTGGTTGGCTAGGCAGCAAGCCCTAGAAAGGTGCCAAGCCAAGGCACCTCTTCACGAGCTACTTCATGGCTCGTGGTCATGACCAGGAGCAATGGGAAGGCTCGTGGAGTTGCCTTAGCTTGGTAGGAGTTGGAAGTAGTTGATGGAGCTACTACCCCAAATACCACGGGCACCACCACGAGCCGTGGTTCCCTAGACGGTACGTCAAAGTGGTCATCAAGATAATTTGGTGGCAAGGCAAGCAAGGCAACTTAGACAAGCTACTGCCTCCATGACCATGACCATTACCACGACTCGTGGTCTTGACCACAGATCATGGGAGGTCTCGTGGACTTGCCTTAGGACTTTGAGGGATTGGAAAGTTGGAGGAGTACACTGCCTAGGGGACCACGGGCACCACCACGAGCTGTGGTGCCCCTTACGACCCGTTAAGTTGGGCGTGGTCCCTAACGGGGCTGCCTAAAATGGGGAGTTTTAAGTAATTTCCCTTTTATTAATAATTATGTTGGCTTGATTTTAAATGGTTTATATCACTACTATATATAGTTTTAAGTCTTTAAACAAGTAATTTACTCCTTAATTCCCCAAACCAAAACAAAGAGTTCCTCCTTCCAAAAATTCTCTCTCTAAACTCAAGGAAAAAGAAGGGAGCCATTGAAGCTAGGGTTTGTGGATTCAAGGTGTTTCTTCCTCAAATTTCGTGGGGAATAAATAGCAAGGTATGGTAGTCTTCATCCTTGTTTAACTTTTCATTCAAGGAGCCAATTCCAAAGGTGATTTCAAGTTATCAAAAACCTAGGGGTTTACTCAATCTCATGGGTTCCTTCACAAAATGTTTTAAATAGTTATTAATGACATATTATGATTGTATTAGTGTTTAATTGATAATTTATGATGGGAATACTCTATGAATCCATGAACTCTCTCATCTAAATTGTGCCTTTATGAAGTGGGCTTGATGATTATGAAAGCTTATGAATGTAATATGTCTAAATTTCTTTCGGTTATTGAATTGTATCATTATTCATGCCTTAATTATGGTAAATTGTTTGTGTGTTGATGATTTGCGATTCATGGCCTTGAAAGGTAAGGTATGAAGGGTTATGTATGATTATGATGTGAAAGTATATGTGTGTGATCAAAATGAAAGTGTTATTATTATTTTTAGAATGTAATTGTGTTATGATTGTATGTTATTTCTCAATTAACACCTATGCATGATGAGGCTATATGTGAAAGGTGATTCTCACATACACACACTCATGAATTTCATTATAAATGACTAATGAATGAAGTTTCTATGATTATGTTAATGATGATGGGTTTATTGAAAGACTATTCTCAATTGTACTCTAATGAATGGTAAAGACATGTTGTGAAAGGACTTTCTTACAATATGGGATTCTTAGTTGAAAGTCTATTCTCATCTTTGAATCTATGAGCTATCTAATGAATGAATGTTGGGTTTGAGATGGATGCTCATCCGAGAGTTGAGGCGGGGTATCTAGTAACAATCTCTTATCCCATAATGATTACTAATGTAATGAATGTTAAGTATTCCGTGGTGGATATGAATTGAGATGGATGCTCATCCGGGAGTTGAGGCGCGGTATCTAGTAACAATCTCTTGAGATGGATGCTCGTATATATCTCCCTATCCATTAAAGTATGTGCCCACATAGGTCTAGCTAGTGGATCCACTTAAGCTAAATACAACGGTCCTACCTTAGGCAAGTAGGAATCCCTTATCCGGTGAGGGTGACACCGGGATTCCATGAATTGCTCACATGATCTATGTCGGTTAAGGATTACCACCATAAAGAATGTTAATGAACTATGGCTTCTTAAGAATGCACTACTTAGTGTGGGTGGTGGTATGGGACACCATCTATGCATTTTACTAGTAGGCTTTGAGAGAGGATGTGGTGTGTTTCTTTATAATGTTAAGTGTAATGAATGTTCTCTTATGATGATGTTAATGAGAATGTTGGCTTAATGTCTAATGAATGAATGTGTTCTTAATGAAGCAAATGAGGAATTTCGACTTATGTATTTAATGTAATGATGTATGTTATACTTGGATTGTATTATGAGTTACTTCCTTGTTATGACTTATGGTGTACCGAATGTGCCTTGCCTATGGTGACTTCAAATGAGTACTTAGTGTGAGTAGTAGTATGGGATGCTACTTGCACATTGCACAAGTATGACTTAGGGTTATCTTAGGTGATGGTCCTTATGTGATGATATGGCTTATGTAATGTTTTATGTCTCTTATGTATGAGTATTGTGTGAGGATGGAAAGGTTGAATGGTAAGTTCACTTTTGGTGACTTTGAGGTGGTACTTTTGTGTGGATGGTGGTATGGGACTCTATCCATACATTGCACAAAGTATAGCTTGAGGGTTACTTGAGGTGAAGGTTTAATGTGAAGGTAATGGTTTATATGTGATTATGTTCTAATGTGGTTAAATGACTTGTATATTGGTTGTGGTTGAATATTATGCCTCTTATGCTTATGTTCATGAAGTTTTCTCAAAATGGCATGTATCATTACTTTCAAATAAAATGTCTGTTTTAATCATGTTTTTGCATGGCTATCATACTTAGTACTTAATTGTGCTAACCCATTCTTCTTCATGTTTCACCATAAGTGTAGTTTCCGGAATTTGAGTGGTTTTCTCTAGTGAAACTTGGATTTGAGTTTCCCCAAGACTAAGTGGTATGTCCTCATAGATCGAGGACAAGTAGTTGATGTTTCCTTTCTTTTCATGTAATAGACAATTGTTAAGACTTCGATTGTAAAGGGCCATGACCCTATTTTGTTTCAAGTATGTTGTTTAGATGGCCATGTGAGACGATAGACTTCCGCTTGCTTTTAATGTTTTTGATTGTTGGTTTTATAAAAGAAAAGTTTTAAATTCCGCACTCTTTCTAAGTATCTTATACAATGAATATGCTATGAGGCTTCTATGAGACCCCTTCGGGGTCAAGTACGCCGTGTCTCTTCCGGGGTGTAAACTCGGGTGGTGACAAACATAGTATCAGAGCACAAGGTTTTGGGAATGGTATTTAGGATTGATGTCTCACAAGCCACGTCTAGTAGAGTCTTGTTCATCAGTGTGATTCGCGACACATCTATGAGTGAGAGGCTATACGAAGTTAGGAAGTTACACTACTTTCATATGATTGAAATCGTGCCTTAGAGTTTAACTCTTTAAGTGTCCTTTTCCTAATCCTTCTCTTGTGTTTATAGGATATGAATACAAGAAGGATGCCCGCAAGAAGAGTGGAAGAGGAGAATGTGAATGAGGGAGTTCCTCCCCAAGATCCTCAAGGTGACCAAGTTCCTCAAGAAAACCAAGTTCCAGTCGATGCTCCGGCCATGACTAACGAAGAAATTAAGTCAGCTTTTCTAACCTTAGCCCAAGCTATGACGGCCCAAGTTAATCAGGATGTGGGGCCTAGAGTGAATGCTATTGAGAGTACTCTGGCTTCTATGTTAAGGGACTTTGTGAGGATGAATCCTCCGGTATTTCTTGGTTCCAAGGTGGTAGTGGATCCCCAAGTGTTTTTGGATGAGGTGTATAAGATAGTCAATGCTATAGGAGTGACTTCTAGAGAAAAAGCTGAACTTGTCTCTTACCAATTGACAGATGTTGCCCAAGTTTGGTTCACTCAATGGAAAAGCAATAAGCCTATAGGAGTGGTTCCTATAGAATGAGAGGAGTTTAAGGAAGCATTCCTTGGTAGGTACTTTCCCCGTGAGAATAGGGAGGTTAAGGTGGAGGAATTTATCAACCTTAGGCAAGGTAGCATGAATGTGGAGGAGTTTTCCTTGAAGTTTAACCTATTGTCAAAGTATGCTCCATCTTTAGTGTCCAACCCTAGAGATGAGATGAGTAGGTTTGTGACCGGTGTATCCGACCTAGTTAAGGAAGAGTGTCGTACGACAATACTTCATGATGATATAAAAATTTCTTGACTTATTTTGATGCTCAATATATTAGGGAGTCCAAACTTGAGAGGAAGAGTAGAGAGATGAAGAGGTCTAGGCCCGATGAACAAAGTCAACCAAGGTCCAATAAGAGTTTTTCCAATCAAGATTCTTCAATGGTCAACAATGATAGGGTGTATAACCCTAAATCTCCAGGAGGGAATGGAAGTGGTTCTTCTTTTGAGAGGTCTAGATATGCCAAGTGTGGGAAGCAACATTTCGGTAAGTGCCTTGCCGGCATGGATGGTTTCTTTGGGTGTGGAAAGAAGGGTCACAAGATGAGAGATTTCCCAACACTCTCGGCAAAGGGAAGGGATGATAAGCAAGCTTCTCTTGATGGTTCGGATCCTAATGCTCCAAAGAAAAATCATTTCAATATGCTTCAAGCTAACAAGGACAAAGGAGCTCATCCGGATGAAGGCACCGGTATGTGATAGTTCCTTATAGTTGAGAATGTCTTGTTAAGGTTCTTGTGTTGTTTTCATGTAAGCCTTAGTTGGGTTTACTCCTAAGTGGGGGATAGTATGTTGAATAGTAAGGTTGTTGAGAGTTTCGATATCTTTATCTCGTTCCTTCTAATCCTATTCAAGCTGAGACCAAGAGTTCCTTGTAGCTTGTTTCATGTTTTGGGGTCATGTGTGATTATGTGTTTCCATGGTCTCCTTATGTTATGCATGTTCTTAATGAGTTTATTTTATATGAGAAGATGAGTTTTCATGAATTGTGTTCCTCATGTTGATGTGCATCTAGTATGAGTTGTCTATGCTTCATGAGGTTGATTGTTGAACATGCCTAAATGTGCTTTTATGAAGAGTTGCATAATGTGACTACACACAAAAAAGAAATGCTGCACAACTAAACTCGATGTTCTAGACTCAATGGAACAATTGAAACACGAATTTGATGTCTCCTTGACTCGGAACCCGTGAAGGTCGTTATAAACTAACATGATACCTAAAAGGCTAAACCAAGCTCAGGACCTTTGAAAATTCAACCTAGACCTCCCTTGGGCCTAAATTTATCCTGTAAATCCAACAGAACTTTCGAAAATCTGATCTGAGCATCCGCACTCTGAATGTTGACCAAAAGTCAACCTAAAGACAAAAATATATTTAACTTCCAACTTAAGACCACAAATCCAAGAAACAACACAGAATCTATAACTTCAACTGTCCTGGACCAAATTCCACAATGCAAAATTAATGGAACAGATGGAATTCCATTTCGAGACTTGAAATTCAAATTGTTGCCGAGAACCACATTTTCAAAACTTATGCCTTCTAATAACTAAAACTTGTACAAATCACAACTTTTTACTAAATTTATAAAACTAACTTCACAAACCGATCAGAGTTTACTCAGGGTAACTATTGGGAGAGGTAAAATGGTAATTTTACAAAAAAATTGAAGTATGACCTTTCGGGTCATTACATTATATACCACTAAAAATCATGTTCGTCTTTAAACATAAAGAAGAAGAAGGAAGAATAGGCAATGTTACCAAAAGCATGATGTATGATTTATAGAGTGGGTTCTCATCTCTCCAGCTGAGTTTTCCCTTAAGACCATTCCATCAAGATCAATCGCTAAGACCTAAACATTCAAATTAAAAGTTTGCAGATCAACAAATTAGGAGTGATTATAAAGCCATAAAATAACCCATGAACTAAATTTTGCACCTACACCCTCTAGACCATAACACAATCACTTGGATGAAGCTTTTCTTACATAACCACTATATAATTTTGAATTGATATCGACTACAACCAGAAGTTAACCCGATCTTTACAAATCAAGTACTCATTAAAGAAGATGCAAACTTATCTAACCCAAAGAAGTAAATGATAAGGCAACCACCTAGTGAGCGATACGCCCAATCATATAGAACCCTTAACAACACCATTGGAATGCTAGATCAATAGTTGTAATTGTAGAAAACTCTTAAGAATGGGAGATCTAGACCTAATGGTCTCCACCTTCAATATCACATAGCCAGAACGTGACCTGGACGATGAGATGAACGTTAGGACTATCGAACAACTAAAAAATACCCATGATAACTCTCCTATAAATTCTTAGAAGTAAGGTGGTACATGTAGAACTACTGGAAAACATCAACTTCCTCAAGGAAACACCAAATATGTAATATCTTAAATGACCAAATTTGCCAAAGCATCCTACCCTACCAAGAGAACATCACAGGATTGGTACACCCGATCTACCACAAGAGATCCACCCATTGAAATGAAAAGATGCATGGGCATAGACATCGAATCATAGCCCAAACCATGTCTAGAAGAATGTAGGTTGTCACATAAGAATATACACAACCAAGGTCAAATAACACCAGATACTACTTCCATGGATCCCATATCAAATATTTCTATTCATTTGACTCCATCTCTTCGATTTTTAGCTACCCACAATTAAACAATCTGGTCCCACTTTACAATCGTACACATACTCAATTTATGACACCCCACATACTTTTCATAATACTCTACTGAAACCAATGCTTTTATTACTAACAACACATCATAACCACATCGTCCATTTACCCTTCTCTCAAACCACCACTAGTATCAAAGTCTCCTTAGCAAAAAGTTTGTCACCTCTAGAAATTCCAAACTATGGCTTCCTCTCTTTCCATGCAAGCATTCCATGATTAATACGGGTCCCATCCAAGGCTAATATCACTAACTTCTAACCTGATAGTACTTTCCCAATTGAGATAGAGATATTAAATCACGCTCAATGTCAACTTCACACAACTTTTCAAGTACCAAGTTTCAACTACTATTAAAACCGGCATATACCTCATGCCAAAACGTAGAGAAATTCTTGGCGATCTCAATAATGTTGTATACCATAAGCGCATAACCTTTGTTTACCATCACGTGTCTACGTATCACATTATTACTATATGTGTAGTCCCATAATCAGAGTAGCTTCAACTCCCTTGAAATCCTTAATAAACATGTAGAATTGTAGGTCCATACTGAGGTGCCCCATAAGTCATCGACCATAATTCAACAATCCAAACCAAATAGAAATGCAGAATCGTCCACACATCACTGTTTGTCGCCCAAACTAAAACCCAATATTCATAAAAGTCAATAATAAACGCTTAGTGGCCTGCCAATCTGACAAAGCTCCGAATCTCACTAACCAAAGTGGGGCTAGCCTAATTACAAATAGCCTCAATCTTCATCGGATCTACCATAGTACCATCATTGGACATGACATACCCAAGAATGCTACTCAAGTCAAAACTCACACTTTGAAAACTTGGCATAATGTCACTGATCTCTAAAATTTTTGAGAACAATCTTCAAATGCTGCTCATAATCTCTCCTGCTCCGCGAATATACAATGATATCATCTATGAACACTATGATGAACGAACAAGATACAGCCTGAACACTCGTTTCATCAAGTCCATGAAGGCGGCAAGGGCATTAGTCAGCCCAAAAAACATCACTAGGAACTCATAGTGGCCATATCGAGTCCTAAATGCAGTCTTAGGGATGTATGTTGCCCTAATCCTCAACATATAGTAATCGGACCTCATATAAATTTTCTGAAATACTGCGACACCATGAAGATGGTCAAACAGATCATCAATCCTAGGCATGGAGTAATGGTTTGTCACTGTCATCTTATTTAGCTACCTATAATGAATAAACATGTGCATCATAATGTTCTTCTTCTTTGCAAAGAGAACAGGAGTTCCCCAAGGTGATACATTATGCCTGATAAATCCCTTACCTAAGATATCCTTAAGTTGAACACTGGGCTCTTTGAGCTTTGGAGGAGACATCTGATAAAGTATAATAAAAATAGGTCGAGTACTCAACTCAAGCTCAATAAGGAAATCAATATCACCTCTAGGGGTAGGTGTCACGACCCAAGCCTAGGGCCTAGACGTGACCGGCGAATGGGGAACCCGAAGGAACCCCAAACAAGCCTCATAGCGTATCATTACACATCCTTGGTCGCGGAAGCAATTAAAATGACCATAAGCGATAAGCATAATCAAGGGGGAAATCGGGACTAAGGGAGCAAGAGAAACAAAAAATGGAATGATACATAAATACCATAGATGAGTCAAGCTCAAGCATAATACACAACTTGTCCAACACCCCCTCTAAACATGGGTACTTAGCGGGGGCCAAGACAAACTACCGGGCTCACCCTCATAGCGTTTGAATGTACTACGTATATGGGATGCAATGCAATGCAACAAGGGATGGACATCATAGGCAAAATGCATAATCGTACCCGATAGATAGCATATTAATGAGATGATATGTATAATGATGCTTATATAAAAATCATATTTAGTGGGACATAGTACATATGTGGTGAGTGACCATCAATATAGTATTTCCAAGGCCTACCACCCCCTTGGAGAGGCGAAAGAGGTACAAACCCCTCAATGTGGTTACCCGGGCCTACAACCCCCCGAGCTAGGCTTGGTCGACTCACAACACTTATATAGAGAAAATCATATACATGTATCCATTTCATCATCATTTCAATACTTATATAATCATCCGACTCATAGGACGTACATTGGACCTTCCATTTCATAAGAATTCTATAAATGGCATTTTATCAAACATATGGTGGGCTACTTGTTCATGTAAATAAAATCATGTGTTTCAAGAGTACTAAGTCCAACCAATTTCAAAATCCATATAAAACAGCCCACCAACAACATACATATATATATACATATATAACAACCTTCATAATTTGATCATTGAGGCATGAAAACCATAAACATCATATAATCATTCCATTTCATGATAATATACAAAAATAGACCATAATAGGATGTGTAGTAATAATTCCATAATTCAAGAGTTCATAAATGATCATAAGGACCCATAAACTTGAAGTAGAAATAGAGGATAAATGGTTGGACTTGTGGAAAGGAAGGTTTCCACAATCAAACCCACATACCTCAACTTTGGAGAATTCTTGATGAAGATTGGAATGGAGAATTGAAGCTTGAGATTGAGTCTTGAATCCGGAATTAGAGCTTGAGATGTTTGAATTTGGTTGAAGATCTTGGTGAAATTTTGGATAGGGCTTAGAGAGTGTTTTGAAGTAAAAAAAATATGACTAAGTATGAGACATTTATAAAAAATATCCCCAACCTGCTAAAAAAAAAAAAGCTTACTGGAATTTGCAATTCTGCAGAGACAGGTTTTACGAAAATGGTCATAACTCCCTCATCCTAACTCGGAATGAGGTGAAACCAAGTGCGTTGGAAAGCTAACTGAAAGAGCTTTAATTTAATAGTTTGTGGCCCTTCCAGTTCCTTGTGTGCTAAGAGATATGCCCCTTTAAAGTTGACCCTCCAAATCGCATTTTTTTGCGATTTTCGAATTTTGATACGGTTGCTCTAAAATTCGGGTTAGACCCATTTCCCACTCAATTTGACCCCCTGAATAAGAATATGAAGTCGAATTTCCGAAATCATTCACGGATTTTGAGATATATGGAAATTACAATTATAGGTGTTTCCGAAGCACATTTTCGGGCATTTTTGGGGTCGTTTCAGTAGGCCAGGTAGGTCAGCAAGAAACACATCTACAAAATTATGGACAATGGAAAATGAAACAACTAGAAGGACCTCCCTACTAACATCACACACATATGCCATATAAGATAAACAGCTGCTAGCTACTACTCTCCGAGCCTGAATGAAAGAAATAACTCCAATTAGTGTGCTACTACGAGAGCCCTGCCACACCACCTGGGGAATGCCTGGCATGGCTAAGGTAATTGTCTTAAAGGATAAATCTTAGACCACATTATAGGGGGATAACTAGTCCATGCCTAGAATGACATCAAAATCAATCATCTCAAGCAAAGTAAGGTCAGCCCAAGGTCCATACCCCTAGATAGTAATCTAGCAAGATCGAAGCACCTGTTCCACTTCTAATGACTCACCCATAAGGGTCGACACACACAAAGATGCTGCCATAGGCTCATAGGTCAAACCCATACGAGAAGCATAATTAACAAACACGGTAAAAAGTTAGAGCCCGTGTCAAATGAAGGTGAGGTGGGCTGCTGGCATAAGAGAATCATACATGTTATCACAACATATGATGCCTCAGCTCTTACTAGAGTTAGAGATCAAAGAAGTGACCATGTCCACCAATGCCTGGTCATCTTACCTACGGCCTGACCTGCCTCCCCGTGGACTACCCAAACTACCCTAATAACTACCACAACGTTTCTGACCCTAACCTTGACCCCTAGCTGAAGGTGCTGCTGGTGAAGCTGGTGATCCTCCCTATGGAGTGAGAGAAATCCACCCACGGTGAAGGGAAATCTTTGGCTCGATGATCAAACTTTCCACAATAAAAATAGCCCAAAGGTGATCGACTCCCAGAAGAATGTCCACCATGGCCTGAAGCACATGACTAGGACCCATGACTCTCACTAAAGCCAACCTCACTCTAGATGCACCAGTCAACCTCTGAAGTCTGGAACAAGGCGTGAACAAGCAAGCTGTATTGACCCTGCTGAAACCATTGTCGGGTCCTATCATAAGTATCTCTGTACCTAGGATGGGACCCGTTGTAGATTCCCTCATACCTATATCTCTGGTCGCTGCCCCTTAGGCCTCACGATGGAGTTTCTCAATAGTGTGGGCGTGAGGTTGTGAAGCCTCACCTCATACTCTAACACAGTAAAGAAACCCTAATCAAACCTGGATAACTAATCCCTGAGTCGATCATTGACACTAATAGGGATGAACCTAGCTAAAAAGGCCTCATAACACTCGGTCCAAGTGACCGAAGTAGACCCAGCTGGCCTGGTCTAAATGAAGGTATGCCACCACTTCTTGGTTAGCCCACCTAACTGATACATAATGAAGTTAGCTTCTCTCGACTCAACTAAGCCCTACGCATGAAGCCACTCCCAGCATGTAGTCAAAAACTCATAGGCATCCTCAACCACTGCCCCAAAAAACCTCAGAGGTGAAATCTTGAGAAACTCTCTAAGCATCTTGTACTCCTCTAGCGGCATAGCTCATGTCGCAATCACGGGATTGGAACCCCCAAGTGGTACCTAATCCTGAGGTTCATATGATGTAGTCTAATCCTTTGGTGCTGGTGTATCTTCTTCCACTGCAGTTGGAGTCTTTTGCATGCTCTTAAGAATAGTCAAAATTTGTGTAATTGTTCCCTACAGGCCTGGAGCAATACTTGGTCTAGGTGGCGGCTAGGCTGGACCTGCCCCCATTGGCAAAACTAGAACCCCAACTGGTGAAAGGTCTGTTGTAGGCTCTAGATCATTCTCTCTCTACGGGGCTTGTGTTGTACCCTTAGTTGACAAGGGAGGTCGAACCCTACATCGAGCCATAGCGGTGCATGAGAGTCATTATGCAAATAACAAAAACACTGCACGGAAGCCATACAAAAGAAGAGAAATTCCTAAAGACATCTTGTAGCCTCCCAAAGATAGGATACATACCTTTGTGCACTGATTCGTAACACTCTACATGGTATTAGTTATGTACAAGTTAGACCAGTGAATCTAGAGCTCTGATACCAACTTTTCATGACCCAACTATGATGTCATGCTGACAACTACTATAATTCACTAATAGGTAAGCCAACCCATAACCCAGAACAAGTAATGCTTATAACGGTAGAACTAAACAAAAATCAAATCAAACCACCAAATGAAATAGAAGCGAAAGAAAACCAAAAGCCATATAGAAAAGATCAATCCAAGAACATAGAAGTCACAAGTACAGACCTTTCTAAAAATAAAAGTACAATTCCAAAAATGTACCAAAACAAAGCTTGTCTCGAAAAGCAAAAGACTAGCTAAATAAGTATAAGAGACAAACTAATACAGGACGCCAAGTGCTCGCCCTTGTTCTCTGAATCCCAAAATTTGTTGATGTGATACACAATCATTGCTGGTAGCTGGTACCAGGATTGATAACGCTTAAGTGTCTTCTTTAAAACCAATTAAAAGGGACAACAATCGCAGTTAATAAAAATACTCAACGAAGAGTCATGATCAAATCCAACAGGGAATGGTATATCATAGAGAATTTTATCAAGAAATTTTGATAGTAAAATCATTCATTTGTAGTAGTAAAAATATGTGGTTGGATGATCCCACCAATTTAATAAAAAGATTTGGTTATCAATTTTCATAGGTAAACAAAAATTAAAAGAAATTCAAGCAGTAACAAGTAATCTAGGGGTGTGGGGATTGACAATCAATGTCACATAAGGGTAATTGTGTTTCTCTATAGTGATAAACATTGATGAATAGACTAGGTCATCTTCAATGACACAAATCTTCTTTCAATCTCATAGCATCCTTGCATATAATCTCCTTTTGGTCTCATCTACATTCCAATCTAAGCAACCCAATTCCTTACTTTATTTTCTCTTTCGATGCAAAAATAGGGAAAATAGATCCGGCCCATAACTCTATTTTTAATCAAGTTACAAACATCAAACCTAAATTGCTAGTATTTAACTAATTATCCACTCCAATCCATCTCTTTCAAGTAATAAACAAAGATCAGAAATAGGAATTAAGTTTGCAACCTTAACTCATAAATTAACCCTATGTTAATTATCCCAAATTCATGTATGAATAGCAGTAAAACAAAATATAACACGATACCGACTACATTAAATCAATACCCAACCCCATAATTGCACCCCTAGATATTGGGATTTTAGCCACTCATCACAAAAAGTAAAGACATTATACCTTCCATGAAAGAGGCTATGGGTAACATTAAATTAAACAATTACAAGCAAACACACTTTGGATTCAACTTCAATTTGTCAAATTCAATAGCAAAGTTGAAAAACCCCAAAAACTAAAAAATGTTCTTCACAAGGTAAAGTATTTCTCTTAAAAGTACAATTTCTTACTCTAAATGCAATGCTCCTCTTTTTCTCTCCTTTGGGCTATTTTAATTTCCCAAAATTTGGCCCAAAAACTCAACATGCTAACCTTTGGACGACGTTAGTCGGGCTCGTCAAGCTCATTCGGCGAATCGCCAATCGTGCTTCAACTCACCTTTTCTTTCTCTATGATTTAGGTGTTTGAACATCAGTCGTGAGCTCGTTTGAGTCTACCTTTCATGTTCGGTGAATCACCGAGTACCACCTTTCTTTGCCTTTTGAGCCTTCAATTTTCCTCTTTGAATTATCGCTTTCGGTGATGGTCAACAAGGTCGCATTTCTCATTCAATAGTCGCTTTTCCTTTGGGAGTTCATCGACCTGTCTCAATAGAAAAAAGGGTTGTAAAATGTCAGTTTGGGCATGGTCATGCTCATTAGGTAGTCCATCTTTCTTCCTGCACGATCATCAATGTAAATTTTGGATTTTTTTCACATTTTTGGCCATTGTTTCAAACATGCATCCTTGCCTTGTCCATTAGCCTTCATGGTTGCAAATCATCAAAATATTATTAGAATTAGAAAATATTAGGTATTGAGAACACTAATTATTGAGCTAAATAGGCCTCAAATGAGTGCAAATCTACCACTCATCAACACCCCAACTTAAACTTTTGCTTGTCCTCAAGTAAATCAAGAACACAATTAGCTTAATAATGGTTTCTACAATAGTATTCAATGAGAGATAACATGAAAGTGCAATTACAAGACTACTTTCAAAAACATTCTACACTCGATCATGATCAAAAAGCTTCAAATGATGACTAGCCGGTTTTAATACAAGCTCAAGCTCACTTTAGCTTCTTTTGTAATGCAAGACCATGTTTCAATAAATTCATTCAAGTGCACTCACATAAATAAATATTTCATGTTCTCACAAAGCAAATCAACTAAGAAATATGGAATCAATGCAACTCTCACTCTCTTAAAAGAGAAATACATGTGAGCTTCGTCCCATATGTTTGTCCATATTTGCCAATAATCACACAACCTAGTTCATGCAAGATCTTAAGGGCCTTTTAGGCTTGTAATTGTGCTAAAGGTTAAGGTATGGTCAATTTGGCTCGGTGACTTCACCTTTTCAAAGAATTGTTGCAATCATCTTCACCTCTTCTCAAGTTCTTTTCATTCTTTTCCAATTGAGAAGTTAAAGTTTGACTTTTCACTTATTTTATTAGGAATCCCCTTTATTTCATCACTTCTCTATTTTCATTTCCATGTTTTAACATTTTTCATCACAATGATGCTTTCTCTTCTTCTTCTTTTTTATAAGGATGGGTTCCTTCTTTTTGTAACAAACTTCAAGTTGAGTCCCAATTCCTCTTACTTTTCCCTTCACTTGGCTTTCATTCTTTCTTTATTTCCACACCTCCAACTAAGGATTTTGGCCTAAGTTGGCTATTAAAACATAATAATTCTTCAAAAAGGATTTTGGGTGAGAAGGTAGGGATAATTGGGCTCAAGAGGTTTTTTCTTGGTTTTGTCAACAAATGGTTTTGGTTCACGTGGTGCCAAAATGGATACACACCCTCACAAAGTGAACAAAAGATTATGAAAATTTAGGTTCCCTCTTATAATTATTGCCTAAGATCACACCTTACATTTACCAAGGTTTAGACAATAACACTAAAAAGACAAATTCTAGGACTCCACACACATGTTTTCAAGTAACACCTCACCACACATGGCACTTTTAAATTTAATTCAAACCTTTATTGACTGAATCTAGGCTACAATAAAAGTATTGTAGTAGAAAGTCATCCAGAGCACCATGTGTAGGACATTGCAAAAGGAGTTTCTTGAACCGCAACAAGGTTTCATGTAGAGGTTCACTTCCAATGCGCTTGAAATTTTGGATTTGGGTTCTAAGTTTCACCATCTTTGACGGGGGAAAGAAACTTTCCATGAAAGCATCAGTCTACTCTTCCCAAGAAATGATAGAGTCATTTGACCATCTTGAAGCTTTACCCATCAAAGAGAATGAGAATAACCTCAACCTCAGAGGCTCTTAAGAGATGTTCTTGAACACAAATAGTTCACATACCTCCATAAATTTCCTAAGGTGTTTATGGGGATATTCATGAGCTAAACCCCCAAACATTCCCATTAGTTTGAGAAATTGTAGCATTGTTCCGGTTACGTGAAACACAACCCTCTGGCTGTAGGCAATATTCAGATGGCTCTCGTGGTTTGAACAATATTAACATGCATATCATTCAAATCACCCAAGTTGTCGTTTATAAAGTCGATGGGAAATTGCTTCGGCTAGTGATATAAAGTCGATGGGAAATGGTACCATCTAGTAATATAAAGCTGATGGGAAATGGTTCCAGCTAGTGATTTGATGTAAAACCGATAGGAAATGGCCACGGCTAATGGCATTGTACCGATGTGAAATGGTTCCGGTTATAGATTGATTATGTGACTTGATACCTTTGATGCGTTGTAATGACCTGATCCCGTTGTTATAGAAATGCCAATAGGAGAAGATTTGGGGCCAAAAAACATTTTCGTAGTAATTGGATTTTCCCAACCTAGTCCAAATTTGGACAAAATTAGAGTCTTTAAGGTGTAGAGAAATTTGGTAACAATCAGGTGAATTATTTATGATTTTGGTTACATGTGTAGTTAGATAACTCGTTAAGGAATCTCTACGACTTTACAGAATTGATATCGGGCGAGTAGAACTCCTGAAATCGATCTTAGCGTGAATGGTATTTTCTGAGTGTCGTTTGTTAGGGGTGTGTTGTGAAATGGGGATTTTGGAATTATTAAAATAGATCACTATTTCGTGCAACCCACCTTGGTGGGGATTTTGGTCACTCTGGCGGAGCCGCTGTAGCGGGGTGGTGGCCGTTGTGGCGGGTCCGACGTAACTTAAAGTCGTAAATAAACTCCTAATGTCTTTATTCTACACTTTTCAACTTTGAAAGCTAAAGAATGACTCCATACGACTTCTTGACAGTTTTTCACCATTCTTGAGGCTAAAGGTAAGCTTTTCACTCCCCGAATCCATTTTTTGATCTGTAGAATGTAATAGAATGGGTAATTAAGGATGGGGGAGGGCTTTAATCTAGATTCTATGGTGGAAACAACCTTAATTGGGATCATAGGTTTGATCTAGGGTTCATAGAATTGTTAGTAATTCGGGTAATCAGTGATTGTTTATTGATTCTCGTATTAGATAGATTGTTTGTAGATCAAGAACAACCGAAACGAATTTGAAATGGAAAGGATCAAATTTCTTAGGGTTTCAAGCTTGTTTCGAGGTAGGTGATGATTATGATTCTATGATTGTGTGATGTATGTTTGTTCTTGCTTCGTTATGATACATGTATGTATATGAATATTGCATTATTGATCACACTTGTTGTAAATGAGATAGATGAATGATGATTGCCATGAAATCATGACTTAAATGTATGATCTTGAGGATGTACTTGTGATTGTGATTGTGGTGTGTTGAATGGATCGGTTTCCACGTTTCGGCATAACTAACTTGGATCGTTGCCACGTTCCGACATAATTATGGGATCGGTTACAATGTTTCGGCATAATCATTGGATCGGGTACCACGTTCTGGTATGCTAACTGTTTGGGTTTGGGTTCGGGTTCTATGAGAGGACTAATGATTTGACATAATTGTGTATCTTGAGAAATGTGAAATTGTTCGTTGTTAGTAATTATTGATAATATTGTATATGTTCCATATATGCATGTGATTATATTGTTATGATGACTTACGTATGTTGCACTTAGTGGGATAGCCGTGTGATCCTACCAGTACACTTTGGTTGTGTACTAATATTGCACTTGCTCCTATTTTTGTTGAGTACATGGCATCTTCAAGTGGCTACTGATAGACCTCGCTTTAGGAGATCAGTGATCGTTCAAATTCAAGGGTGAGCCAATTCTTTCGGGCTGCCATGGATCATCTTTTGTCTATGTCCACCATTTTTAGACTTAGACTATGTTCTAGTTAGTTGATTAGTTCGTTAGATTGGGGTAGCATCCCTTCTTGTTTAGACTTGTTGAACTTTAGATGTTTTGGTACATTGACTTTTAGGTTTTAGGTTGCTCCTTCCGTATTGTTTAGTTCGTTGTTTGACCTTTGTTGGAGTTTATGGGAACTCCCTATTTCTTTCCTTAGCACTTAACTGCTTTCATATACTTAAATGCCTTAGTTTTTAGATTAGTTACGTTGGTTGGGTTGTAGTAGTGGTTCTCCCACCGGAGTGTTAGTGTGGGTGCCAATCACGACGGTCTGGGTTCTGAGAAAGTTGGTATCAGAGTCTACGTTCGTTGTTCTTGATGTACCAAAACAAATCTAGTAGAGTCTCGCGGAACGGTGTAGGGACGTCTTTACTTTTCTTCGAGAGGCTATAGGACTTTAGGAAATCTCTCTATTTTATGTTGTCTCCTTTGGTGCTATAACTTGATTCCAATTGGTATCTGTCGATTAGAATTGGTATCTAACCTCCTTCACTCCTCTGTCCGTAGATGGTTAACACTACATACAACTGATGAGTCCACAATTTGGACTCATTTAGGGCATAATTTTAATAGATTTAGTGTCTTCGAATGCATATTTTGTCTCAATAACTTATATAAATCCTTGAATTTCAGGTATTTGAACTTAGGGGTAAAGCATGGACACTATTGAGCAAAAAGGAACAAGGCAGTTCAAAGAACGAAGAAAAGAAGGCCTGAGGATCGCCTAACCCATTGGGCAATTTGCCGAATGGCCTTGGTCTCACCTAATGTTCCAATATGCCATGCCCTGAAAGAGAAAATCAAGTCGATGATAGAAAGGAGCAGTTGGCGAATCGCCAAACAGTTCCACGATGCAGTGCCTTATCGCCTAAAGTTACATAACTTGAATTTGCTGAAGGCCAATGCAGAAAGGCGATGAACCAGACCAAAGGGCAGATTGCCGAGTGGATAGGCAATCCCAACTAACTGGACCGAGTGGACCTCACAGCACACATTTTGACAACTATAATATTTGTTTACATATTTAGCTTAGTATCAAATTTTGTATGCAATCAGTATATGAAATTTTAGAATTTCCCAGTGTTAGAACTTAGTCTTTGGAGACATCTTTCTTTAGCTTGAAAGATTTTGAAGTTTCCATTTCTAAGAAATTGGAAGTGGGTATTGAAGATTCTTCATCTTAGACGTTTGTAAAGACCATATCAATCATACCCAATTGATGGAAACACGTTTCGGTAACGATTTTTATCTCTTTACTATGTCTAGCTAAAACCCTAATTCTTGGGGTTTGATTATGTGAATATGGGTTGAATTTACTGCTGGGTATTGCTAATTGATAGTTCATTTGATGTTTAAAGGTGATTTCGTTCAGTGGTTGTGTTTGAATTTAATGGGGTTGTAGTTGCAAATACAATTTTAACTTCGTGTTTTTGGCTTGCTCGAGAGAGAGGTTTTAAAACCAAAACTACTGAATCCATGGTTTGTGATTATTAGGTTCTCGTGGGTTTAGCTCGAGAGAGTGAATCCTAAACCCTCTCGCACACATTCAGCTCGAGAGAGTGAATGGACTAAGGTGAAGGTTGTGCTTTATTTCCATTTATTGGTGTTCGAGAGAAACCGATTTGATTCGGGGTAAATTGTTCGAGAGAAAGTTTACCCCCACTATAGTCGAGCTTAGTTACCAATTTACAGCGATTTATTATCACTAGAAATTACCCCATTGTTTACCTTAGCCTATAGTCCTATTACATCCCAAGAATCCTATCTCCATATTCGTATTTTTGTGTTAATTGCTGTTTTTAGTTGCTTGTTGACTACAAACCCCCTTTTTTATACTTGACACTTATGCCACCCTTTAATTTAGCATGTTTTTCTTTGTATATGTCTATAGCTATGATAGACTTGAACACATTTATGCTTTTCTATTGATTCTCAATTACGAACCGCTCCCTTGCGACTCAACCCCAACTCTCTAGTTGGGTTATATTACTACTCACGATCGTTGGCACTTGAACTGGAAGTAGTGTCCTGATACGTGAAATCAAAATGGTGCTGCTGCCGGGGAGTGGTGTTACTTGAGAATTTTTAGTTAAGTAGTGTTTGTTCTTGTTAGTTATAGTGAATCTTAATTTTTAGTTTTGTTTCGCTCGTTTGTGTGTTGAAAACAGGAAATGAGTGTAATTGATGATTGTTAACAAATGGATCACCTTCCGGTAGAAATGATGAGGTTCAGGGATAAAATCCTGACCTTCAAGTAGCTAGAAGGGGAGCTTTTTCATGAGTCATGACTGAGGTTTAAAGCATTGTTGATACAATGTCCAACTCATGATTCCTGATCTAGTTCTACTGGAATGCTTCTATAGGAGTCTTAATTCTGGGAGCAAAGGCTTAATCGATCAACTTATCCCCGGTGGTCTTATGAGACACTCCTATGAGACTGCAGCCAAACTCCTTGATCTTGTGGCCAACACCGACAAGGAAACTGAAAAGGACCAGCACTTGGTCATTTTGCTGGGTCAGATTGATACCTTGGCTCAAAAGGTCGATGAGAGTAGACGTATCGAGGAGAAAGTTTACGGACAATGAGAGTAGACGCATCGAGGATATGTTATTAATCATTCTCCAAAATCTCAATGAGCAAGATAGAGTGCTAGAAGAAATGAAGGAGAATGTTAAAGTGTTAAATCAGATGATTGGTTCTAATTCTAGATCTATCCAGCTAATTGAAACTCTTATGCATCATGTATTGCCTCACCTCCACCTAAACGAACAAGTGGGGTTACCTAGTAACACTAGGGCCAACCCCAAAAATGGAGTTTGCGTAAAGAGTTGCATCGTGCCACAACGTTAACTAAGGCGCTGCTTGTGAGGCGAGTAAGAGCTCCAGTCGGCCCATCGCCGAGGAGGTCGGCGATCCCAACCTAGACCGTCGTTGGACTCAAGACAACTTTAAAGTGGAGTCTGTAAAACTCGGCGAGCCCAAGAAATTATTGGCGAGTCACCGACTAGTTCGACAATCGCGATCTATACTGCTATTTGGACACCTAAATCAACTGAGGACCCTGTAACACTCCGCGAGGTAAGTAAACATTTGGCGTTTCGGTGACCACGACTAACGTCGCCGGCTAGCCGAGAACTGGACGGCTTTAAGGACAAAGGTTGGTAAGTTTCAAATTCTATCACTTTCCCTCACTTTCTAATCTTCACAAACTCACACCCATTTAGTATTTTCTATATTTATTTCTTTAATACTATATTTGAGTTGTTGATTGGTGCTCGGATTTGGATTACTTTGCCGCCTAGCATTTAAATCTTGTTTTAATCGGCATAAAAGGTTGGTTTTTCGAACCCTGCATTAATTTTTATTAACTTGTGCTCTTATGCAAGAAATATTATGTTGTTGATGTGGTCTGGGTCTCTCTAATATGATTAGTATGTTTCAATGCCTATTTTAAGTTGATAATCTTTCCCGTATTGTTTTGATTGTTGAAATCCCGTATTCTTATGCGTTGAAATGATTTAAATTTTGTGGGGTTGTGCTTGCATGTTGTTTAGTTTGGTTGGGTGAAGTCTGAGTAGCCCATATTTGTGCAAAACGACGTAAGTTTCCCAATAATGGAACGAGTGATGTCAGTCTTCAGGGGAAAAATCGTCAATTGGCCAAATTTGGCGAAATTGGGAGAAGTGTGAGTATCCTAGGGAAATGGATGGTACGGGTCTCATTTGAATTTGAGTTGTGCATGTTTTGATTTTGTTTTCGGGAGTTGCGGGATTGAATTCGAGAAGCTGGGTGAAAATAGGCACGCTGGGTCGTTTGTCGAGCTGGGTCGAGCTCGCCAAACCACTCAGCGGTTTGCCTAATGTCCCTATCTTGCCTTTAATTTCAAGATTTATGCATTGTTGTGTTTTGTAACTTTTGGCGAGAAGCGTGAGGTCACCGAGGGCACTCGGCGACTCACCGAAAGACTCATCGATCACCCTTTGTCTGCATCCCTGAACCCTTTTTGCACTATAACTCTCAGCGAGCTAATTCTTGCTCGCCGAAAACTGTTGGCGATTCGCGAAAAGGACCTTTCCTTCGCCGACTTGCCAAGAACTTTGAGCCAATCCTTTCAGCGAGTCCAACCTAGCTCGCCAAAGTGATTCGATGACTCTCCGAGTAAAGTCTGTCTGCAACTATTTTCTGTGATTTTAACTGAATTGTTTCTAACTTTTTCCCTATGTTTTGCAGACATGGCTAGATCTAAAGTTGTAGGAAGAAACATGACACCTCGAAGGAAAGTAAAAGGGATTGCACTTAAAGAGAATGCAACTACATCCAGGGGCAAGGCCACAAAACTCCCCACGACTGGTGGGAAAGGCAAGGTTAAAGGCAAAGCACCTGCATCACCGGAGGCAAGCTCCGATAGTGACGACATCTATGACACTTACCTCACCACTTCCGAAAGTGAGGGTGAGCATCATGAGCCTCATACTATGGCTTCTGATGATGATGATGTGGTAGTAGCACAGAGGGCAGAGCTACGTTAGAAGAAAATACACGATCCGCCTAGGATCATGACTCCTCCATTCACCACTTCTTCTCCTCCTGTTCCAGAGCAGGCTTTAGTCCTAGCACCTCCCGTACAGGGTCTACCTCCCAAGTCGATGAACAGATTAAAGATTGAGGGGTGAGGACAATTATTGAGGAGAACCGTTTGTCCATGAATGAAGTGATTTATAGGTATCCAGAGATTATGAGTTGCCTTAAGTATCATGATTTCGAGATCTTCTCCAATCCCCGTGGCCCATACATTCCAAATTGGGTCCGGGAGTTCTATGCTTCTTATGGGACCTTGATACCACAGAAGAAGAAACAAGTAGCATCATTCAAATCGGTTGACTTTGTAGTCTTCTAGGAAAGAAGGTCAAGTGTGACCATGCTATTATTGATACTATCTTAGATCGTCCTGAAGACATTGATGATGACTGCCACAACATGATTAGGAATAAAATGCTAGACAATATGAAGAAGTATTTAGCTCCATTGATCTCAGACGACACTCCCAAGTGGCTTGAGGTTGGTGCTATTAATAAAAAGAATGACCTCAACGTGGTAGCTCGACATTGGTTTGGTTTCATCAGCAGTACGATCATGCCATCCCAAAACGAGTCTATTCTCCGACATAGCAAAGCAGCCTGTCTAGGTTGCATTATTGATAAAACTCAGCTAAATTTGGGGATGATCATTGCTTCAGAGATTTTCATGCGTGCAAAGCAGCGCCATACCTCACTTCCCTTCCCTATATTAATCACCGAGCTGTGCAGACGGACTTGGGCACGTAGAGATGCAAAGAAGGATGTGGAAGTGATTCCCACATCCTCCACTGATATTCAGATGATCGAAGCTAAATATCTTAAGGATAAGGCAGAGAAGGGGCAGAAAGAAGCCCCGGTGGATCCTTCCCCGATTGTGGACACAGACTCTATACCTGCAGAGACATCTTTTCCTACTCCGGCCCATGGGCCTTCAGGTACCTCCACTACTGATGCACTGCCACCTAGACCTTTTGTTGTTGCTGTCTCCCGGACACCGATCACCCAAGCTTCATTACTCTAGATAGGGCAGCTTCCCCATTTTGCTGATCATCGGGCTGCCAGACTAGAGACCTCCATTCCATGCATGATTCAGACTACCCTGGTTGATGTTGTGACATCATTGAGGGCAACCATTGATGCCCTCACGGCTAAGATAACGATGTGTGAGCATCACCAAGGGGCCACAGATGAGGTGAGCTGTGTTGCGGAGCGATGTGGATCAGTTGAAGTCCACCGATATGTCCATGATCTTCGGGATGGTTGAGATCCCAGAGATGCCTCCGGCTTCCACCGTTGATAAGGGTAGAGTTAAGGAAGCAGCTGATCCTGAGTCTGAGGCGGAAACTGTTGAGGATATGCTCGAGGTGGCTGAGGAAGGTTCATATAAAGGCCTTATTGAGACTGACAGGCCATGGTAGATTCTTTTGTGCAGGCTTCCTTTGCAGATACTCCCTTGGCTGCCCATAGTGCAACTGCTCATCCTTCTGAGGTGACCCCGGGTATTGAGGCTCGAGACCAGACTGATGCACCGGACACCGATGCCCAGACAGATGGAGCGACTGCGTAGACATGATCCCTTCTTTACCTCCCTCTCTGTCTTACTTTTATTTCAACTTTTGGATATTCTTTGGTTGCATTTGAGGTCAAATAGTTTTATTTGTGGTAGGGTGAGGCCCACCTTTTGTGTCGCATTAGTAATTCTAGCCTTGTTTATATATTTGGGATTTGAGCTAAATTTGTGTTATACACTATTTTGTGGATGTTAGAGATTGTGGCTCCTTGTTTTTAATTGTACATGATTTTTGACCCTTCCAAAAAAAATGCCACCTCTTGTTTGTGTTGAATATAGTTGTTCTTGTGCAAATTTGAGTATCGGTTTTATCAATACTGATGACTTGAATAGTGCTCATAATCAAACAAAAATGAATGTGCGGCTACGATGAGGCCAAATAAAGTTGCATTGGCAATATGTGAACTCTTTGCATCTTGTTGTGACTAGCCAAGTATCGAATTGAGTCTCTTGTGATGAACATTACACACTAGAGAAAGTGTGGAGTCTTGTTTAACATTTGTGTCAATGCCTTTTTTGATGAGCTTACCGTGAACCATGTGTGATGACACCTAGAATTTGCCCCGTTGGTCCGACTGACTAAGAGTGTGAACCAATTTGAAATAATACCTTTTTTGTGGCTTACCTTGTGAGTGTGTGCACCTCTTTTGAGCACCATTTGAGCCTTACCCTTTACTTGGAAGAAACTTGATAACATTGTGACCTTTTATTGATCCATTACCCATAATCCTCATGATTTGTGGTTTGTTTGAATAGCCAACTTAGGTCAAAAGCCTAAGTTGGAGGTGTGGTAAAAAGAGAAGCCAAATAAAGAAAATGCAAAGAAGTCCCATTTTCCCAAAGTTTTGAGAAAAATGGAGCCCCACCACATAAAAAAAAAGATAAAAAGAAGAAAAGATTGAAAAAGAAAAAGAAAGAAAAAGTTGTGGAACAAAGTTGTGAAAATACAAAGAAAATGGGGTTTTCAACAGTCCATGGAAAGTGAATAATGGGATGACTTGTAAGCACGAATGAAAAATGATGAAGAAAAGGAAAGGAAGTGTTGTTCACACCGCATTTCATGAGGAATATAGCCATTGAGCCTAAATGATCATACCTTTGCACTGATCCCCGTTACAAGCCTTGAAAAGACCTTTTTGATCTTGAGTGAGCTAAAACAAATGTTGGTTGGAAAATACAGGCAAACCTATCAGTGAAATCATACATTGTGTTCATCTTTGTGAGTGTGAGTGTTGCATTTGATTCAAAAGCTTTATATTATGAACCATTGTGTGTGAATAAGGAATCATTCGCTATGTGAGGGCATTTCACCACTTTTGTTGAGCTTGAACTTGCATTTGACGCAAGTAATGTGAGCTTGAGATTATTTGGTAATAGTGAGTCACAACTTGAATCTTTGCGTGTACAATTGATCCTTGCATAAGTAAGTTGAGTCTTCTTGTGTGCATTCATGATTGAGTCTTGTGTAGCACTGTTTGAGACATCCTTTTTGAACTGCTGAACTTGAGTTTTACTTGAGGACAACAAAAGTTTAAGTTGGGGGTGTTGATGAGTCCACGATTTGGACTCATTTAGGACTTCATTTTAATAGATTTAGTGTCCTCGAATGCATATTTTGTTTCAATAACTGATATAAATCCTTGAATTTCAGGTATTTGAACTTAGGGACAAAGCATGGACACTATTAAGAAAAAAGGAACAAGGCAGCTGAAAAAACGAAGAAAAGAAGGCATGAGGATCGCCAAAACCATTTGGGCGAGTCGCCGAATGGTCTTGGTCTCGCCTAATGTTTTAGTGTGCCAAGCCTGAAGGAGAAAATCAAGTCGGTGGTAGAAAGGAGCAGTCAACGATTCGCCGAACAATTCCGCGATGCAGTGACTTATCGCCTAAAGATGAAGGCCAATGCAGAAAGGCGATGAACCAGACCAAAGGGCGGATCGTCGAGTGGATCGGCGATCCCAACTAACTGCGCCTAGCGGACCTTCGCAGCACACTTTATGACAACTATAAATACTTGTTTAAATTTTTAGCTTAGTATCAAATTTTGTATGCAATCAATTTATGAAATTTTAGAATTTCCCAGTTTTAGAGCTTAGTCTTTGGAGACATTTTTCTTTAGATTGAAAGATTTTGAAGATTTCCATTTCTAATAAATTAGAAGTGGGTATTGAAGATTTTTCATATTAGACATTTATAAAGACCATATCAATCGTACCCAATTGATGGAGGCACTTTTTGGTATCAATTTCTATCTCTTTACTATGTCTAGCTAAAACCCTAATTCTTGGGGTGTGATTATATAAATATGGGTTGAATTTACTGCTGGGTATTGCTAATTGATAGTTCATTTGATGTTTAAAGGTGATTTCGTTTGGTGGTTGTGTTTGAATTTAATGGGGTTGTAGTTTCAAATACAATTTTAACTTTACGTTTTTGGCTTGCTCGAGAAAGAGGTTTTATAACCAAAACTACTGAATCGATGACCTATGGTTATTGGGTTGTCATGGGTTCAGCTCGAGAGAGTGAATCCTAAACCCTCTCCCACACATTCAGCTCGAGAGAGTGAATGGACTAAGGCGAAGGTTGTGCTTCATTGCTGCTTATTGGTGTTCGACAGAAACCGATTTGATTCGAGGTAAATTGTTTGAGAGAAAGTTTACCCCCACTATAAGGTAGCTTAGTTACCAATTTACAGTGATTTACTATCAATAGCAATTACCTGGTTGTTTACCTTAGCCCATAGTCCTATCACATCTCAAGAATCCCGTCTCCATATTTATATTTTTGTGTTAATTGATATTTTTAGTTTCTTGTTGACTACAAACCCCCCTTTTTATACTTGACACTTCTGTCACCGTTTAATTTATCATGTTTTTCTTCATATATGTCTATAGCTATGATTTAGTTGAACACATTAATGTTTTTCTATTGATTCTCAATTACGAATCGCTCCCTTGGGACTCGACCTCAACTCACTAGTTGGGTTATATTACTACTCACGATTGTTGGCACTTGAACTGGAAGTAGTGTCCTGATACGTGAAATCAACAACGGCGTCAGGTCTGTAGCTCCTGCCGATGCTCCAGCTGAGGAATATACAGTGAGAGGTTGCGGTCGAGGTAGAGGTAGAGGAAGAGCTAGGGGTAGAGGCCGTGGAAGAGTAGCGCCTGCTGGAAATGGAGCTCCTATAGAGAATGCTCCTGTGAATGAGAACCCTCTTGTGCATCATGAAGAGATAGAAGAGGATAATGAGCTTGAAAATGTTGAGGAGGTTGGACAAGAGAAAGAGGTGCAGGCTGAGACTACCGATGTTCCTCCCATAGACCGAGTGTCATCCCAATAGATCATGTCATTCTTGAAAGGGTTGGTTGGTCCTGGAGTGCTTCCTTCTGTTCAAGGAACTCAATCTCCCGCTAATCCCCCTGTTGCTACCACTGTGCCCAAGACGGGTGGAACGGTAGGTAATGATGCTTTCTTCCATCCTTTGTTGGGTTCTGTTATGTCTGGTAATGAGCATGAAATGTTGACTATGTTTTTGAAGAAAAAGCCTCCTGTGTTTCTTGGTTCTGAGAGTGAGGATTCTTATGAGTTCATCTTAGATTGCTATGAGAGGCTTCATAAGTTGGGAATTGTCCATCAGCATGGGGTTGAGTTTCTGTCCTTTTAACTTCAAGTGAGGCTAAGCAGTGGTGGAGACCTTATATGGAATGCAGATCTTCTACTTTACCTTCACTTACTTGGACGGAGTTTCATGCTCTGTTCTTGGAAAAATATGAGCCAACAACTTTGAGAGATCGTAAGAAAGATGAATTTATGGCTTTGGAGCAAGGTGGTATGACTGTGCCTGTTTATGAGGCCAAGTTCCATGCTTTGTCTAGATATGCTACTCAATTGGTGACTATTAAGGAGGAGAGGATTCGCTTATTTATTAGGGGACTAAATTCTGAGTTGAAAGTATTATATGTTCATATGACTTTTGTAGGGAGGAGCGGGTAAGGCGAGACGGTCACGCTAAGGCGTTGGCAAAAAGGGCCAAGATTTCAGGCAACTTTCAAGATTCTTATTCCAGAGGTTCAGGAATGCCAACGCTTGCATCCAAACCAATTCATTCCGCCCTCCCTGCCTCTACAGGTAATTATTCAGGAGCTCCATCTCATCATTTTCAGGATAGCCAGGAAGTCACGACTTCGACAGGTGGCAGGCCATCTTTTGATCGTACTTGCTACAATTGTGGAGAACCTAGGCATATGAGGAGAGATTGTCCCCACCAATGTGTATTTGATGCCACACAACAGCCTTCTAGAGTAGTGGTACCCTCGGGGAACGGTAATAATGGTCGAGGGAGTCCACAAGGTGGGTGAGGAGGTAATCAATGAGGTCATGGAGGTAGAGGAAATGGTAACGGAAGTAGGGGTAACGTGCAACCAGGCAGGGAAGTGGCTCGTCAAGATGATATGGCTCAATGTTATGCTTTTCCAAGCAAGAATAAGGCAGAGACGTCAGACGGAAGTAGAGGAAATGGTAACGAAGGTAGGGGTAACGTGCAACCAGGCAGGGAAGTGGCTCGTCAAAATGATAGGGCTCAATGTTATGCTTTTCCGAGCAAGAATGAGGCAGAGGCGTCAGACGCGGTGATCACATGTACTATTCTTGTCTGTGACCGGATGGCTAATGTGTTATTTGATCCGGGTTCTAGTTATTCATATGTAACCGTGAGATTTGCCTCAGAATTTGATATGATTTGTGATATTCTTGATACCCCTATTAATGTTTCTACCCCAGTTAGAGTGTCAGTCATAGTTACCCATTTCTATCGTCCTTGTCCTATTTTGTTTATGGGTTTTTAGACTTGGGGCTGATTTTGTGATTTTGGATATGACTGACTTCGACATAATCTTAGGCATGGCTTGGTTGTCCCCTATTATGTTGTGCTTAATTGTAATAGTAAATCTATAACTCTAGAAATTCCAAGAAGGGAAAAATTAGAGTGGGAAGGGGTGTACAAGGCTAAGCAAGCTAAGAGTATATCCTCCAGTCGAGCAAGTAAATTAGTAGAGAAGGGTGTTTGGGTTGTTTGGCTCAAATTAGGGATGTTGAGATTAAGGCTCCATCCATTGAGTCTATTCCTGTGGTTTTAGAATTTAGAGAGCTGTTTCCTAATGACTTTCCTGGTATGCCTCCGGATAGAGATATAGATTTTTGCATTGATTTAGAGCCTGGTACTCATCTCATTTCCATCCCTCTTTATCGCATGGCTCAGGCAGAATTAAGAGAGAGCTTAAGGTTCAAATCTAAGAGCTTCTTGATAAGGGATTTCTTCGTCCTTGTGCTTCCCAATGGGGTGTTCCAGTTTTGTTTGTTAAGAAAAATGATGATAGTATGAGAATGTGTATAGATTACCGGCAATTGAATAGGGTCACTATTCGAAATAATAACCCTTGCCTCGAATAAATGATCTTTTTGACCAATTGTAAGGTGCATCAGTTTTCTCTAAGATTGAACTAAGGTTTGGCTACCATCAATTGAAAATTAGGCCTGAGGATGTGCCTAAGACGGCGTTTAGAACTCACTATGGGGTTTTGGTTTGACCAATGCACCTGTAGCTTTCATGAGTTTAATGAATGGGTTGTTCAAGCCATTTCTTGATATTATCGTCATAGTCTTTATTGATGATATTCTGGTTTATTCGAAAAGTGAGGAAGAGCATGCTGAACATCTTCGTATTGTTTTGGGTATTCTTGGGAAGAAAGATTGTATGCTAAAATTTCTAAGTGCGAATTTTGGTTGACTTTGGTTGCTTTTTTGGGACATGTAGTTTCAAAAGAAGGGGTAATGGTAGATCCTCAAAAGATTGAGGCGGTTAAGAATTGGGTTCAACCTAGCTCTCTGATAGAAGTTAGGAGTTTTGTGGCGCCCGCTTGCTCTTATCATTTATTTGTGAAGATTTTGCTTCTATTGTCACTCACTTGACTAATTTGACCAAAAAGAAAATACCATTTGAATGGACTGAAAAATGCGAGGAAAGCTTTCAAAAGCTCAAGACTCTCTTGACCACCGCACATATCCTAGCATTACCGGTGGAAGGTAAAGATTTTATTGTTTACTGTGATGCTTCACATTCTGGTTTGGGTGAAATATTGATGCAGTATAAGAATGTTACGATTTATGCCTAGCACCAATTGAAGGTGCATGAGATGAATTATCCGACACATGATTTGGAGTTGGCAGCGGTAGTGTTTGCTCTTAAGATATGGCGGCATTATCTATATGGTGTTAAGTGTGAGGTATTTACTTATCATCGTAGTTTGCAGCATGTGTTCACTTAAAAGGATCTGAATTTAAGACAACGAAGGTGGATGGAGATACTCAAGGATTATGATGTGACCATTCAATACCATCCGGGCAAGGCTAATGTGGTGGCAAACACTTTGAGTCGAGAAGCGGTTCGTATGGGTAGTTTAGCTTGCTTAAGTATAACCAAGCAACCTTTGGCTAAGGAAAATCAGACCTTAGAGTCTAACTTGATGCAGTTGGGCATCTCAGAAAGAGGTGGGTTGTTAGCTAGTATTGAAGTAAGGGCCACATTCATGGAGGAGATCAAGGCCAACCAATTTAAGGATGAAAATTTGGAGGAGCTTAGAAAGAAAACTGCGAATGGTAAGGCCCAAGAGACCACTCTTGATGTGGATGGTGAGCTCAATTTCAGAGGGAGAATATGTGTTCCTAGAGTGGATGACTTGATTGATAAATTGTTGGCAAAGTTTCATGGTTCGCAATAATCTATCCATCCGGGTGTGACCAAGACGAACCGAGATTTTAAGCGAATTTATTGGTGGTCGGGCATGTAGAAGGACATAGTGGAGTTTGTGGCGAAGTGTCAAAATTGTCAACAAGTGAAGTATGAACACCAAAGGCCTGCAGGTATGCTTCAAAGAATGCCAATTCCGAAATGGAAGTGGGAAAGAATAGCCATGGATTTTGTGGTTGGCCTTACCAAGACTTTGGGGAAGCTTGCTTCTATTAGGTAGTGGTCGATAGATTAACTAAGTCCGCTCATTTTACTATGGTAAGAATAGATTATAACGCTGAAAAATTGGCTAAGGTGTATGTGAAAGAGATAATGAGGTTGCATGGTGTGCCCCTCTCTATTATCTCAGACCATGGTACCCAATTCACATCCAAGTTTTGGAGGAAATTACATGATGAATTGTGCACACAACTCACTTTTAGCACAACCTTCCATCCACAGACTGGCGGGCAGCCAGAGAGGACTATTCAAGTGTTAGAAGACATGTTGAGGGAATGTGTGATTGATTTTGGAGGGCATTGGGATAAATTCTTACCTTTGTGTAAATTCTTTTATAATAGTAGTTATTACTCCAGCATTGATATAGCATCATTTGAGGCACTCTATAGGAAGGGATGTAGATCACACATAGGATGGTTGAGGCTGGAGATGTGAAACCATTGGGGGTCAATTTAGTGAAGGATGCTCAAGATAAGGTGAGGAGTATTCAAACTAAGCTTCTAGCAGCCCAAAGTAGACATAAGAAGTATGTGGATCATAAGGTGAGAGACATGACATTTCAAACCGGTCAGAACGTTCTTCTTAATGTATCACCCATGAAAGGGGTGATGAGATTTGGAAAGAAGGGAAAAGTAAATCTGTGATACATCGGTCCCTTTGAGGTTCTTGAATGTATAGGATCGGTAGTGTATATATTGGCATTACCTCCTTATCTATCAAGTGTTCATCCAGTATTTCATGTATCCATGTTAAAGAGGTATCATGGTGATGGGGATTATATCATTAAGTGGGACTCAATTGTGTTAGACAAGGACCTCCAATATGAAGAGGAACCAATTGCAATTTTTGATCGTGATGTACACAAGTTGAGGACCAAGGAGATTAGATCCATGAAGGTTCAATGTAAGCATCGTCCAATTGAGGAAGCTACTTGGGAGACCGAGAGGGACATGCGAGACAAGTATCCCCAATTGTTCATCGATCCAGATACTACTCCATTCTTTTCTTAGCCTATTTTTCCTAAGTTTGTCACTCAGGGATAAGTGATGGGTAGATTGGTATCTTTTGTAACAACCTGCTCCCATCGGTATAGAGATGCCAACGGGAAATCTGGATGAAATCTGGATGCCAACGGGAAATCTGGACAAAACTTTTTCGTAGTAATTGGATTTTCCCAACCTAGTCCAGATTTGGATGAAATCGGAATCTTCAAGGTGTAGGGAAATCTGGGAACAATCAGGTGAATTATTTATGATTTTGGTTACATTTGTAGTTAGATAACTTGTTAAAGAATCCATACAAATTTATGGTATTGAATTCGGGCGAGTAGAACTCTCGAAATCAATCGTAGCATGAATAGTATTTTCTGAGAGTCATTGGTTGTGGGTGTGTTGTGAAATGGAGATTTTGGAATTATTAAAATAGTTCAGTGTTTTGTGCAACCCGCTTTGGTGGGGATTTGGGTCACTTTAATGGGGAAGCTATAGCGGGGTGGTGGCCGTTGTGGCGGGCCAGACGTGACTTAGAGTCGTAAATAAACTCCTAAACGTCTTTATTCTGCACTTTTTGACTTTGAGAGCTAAGGAACGACCCCATACTACTTCTTGACAAGTTTTCACCATTTATGAGGCTAAAGGTAAGATTTTTACTCCTTGAATCCATAGAACGTAATAGAATGGGTAATTAATGATGCGGGAGGGCTTTGATCTAGATTCTATGGTGGAAACATCCCTAATTGGGATAATTGGGATCATGAGTTTGATCTAGGGTTCATAAAATGGATTGGTTGCCACGTTCCGGCATAACTAACTTGGATCAGTTGCCACGTTTCGGCATAATTATAGGATTTGTTGCCACGTTCCGACATAATCATTGGAACGGGTACCACGTTCCGGTATGCTAACTGTTGGTTGGTCCATGAGAGGACTAATGATTTGACATAATTGTGTATCTTGAGAAATGTGAAGTTAGTAATTATTAATAATATTGCATGTGTTCGATATATGCCGCGTGATCCTACCAATACACTGTGGTTATGTATTGATACTGCACTTGCTCTTATTTTTGTTGAGTACAAGGCATCTTCAAGCGCCTACTGACAAACCTCGCTTTGGAGATCAGTGATCGTTTGAATTCAAGGGTGAGCCAATTCTTCAGGTCTGCCATGGATTATCTTTTGTCTATGTCCACCATTTTTGGACTTAGACTCTCGTTAGTAATTATTAATAATATTGCATGTGTTCGATATATGCCGCGTGATCCTACCAATACACTGTGGTTATGTATTGATACTGCACTTGCTCTTATTTTTGTTGAGTACAAGGCATCTTCAAGCGCCTACTGACAAACCTCGCTTTGGAGATCAGTGATCGTTTGAATTCAAGGGTGAGCCAATTCTTCAGGTCTGCCATGGATTATCTTTTGTCTATGTCCACCATTTTTGGACTTAGACTCTCTTCTAGATAGTTGATTAGTTCGTTAGATTGGGGTTGCATCCCTTCTTGTTTAGACTTGTTGAACTTTAGATGTTTTGGTACATTGACTTTCAGGTTCTAGGTTGTTTCTTCCGTATTGTTTAGTTCATTGTTAGACTTTTGTTGGAGTTTATGGAAACTCCCTATTTCTTTCGTTAGTACCTAACTTCTTTCATATACTTAAATGCCTTAGTTTTTAGATTAGTTGCTTGGTTTAGATTGTAGTAGTGGTTCTCCCATTGGAGTGTTAGTGTGGGTGCCAATCACGACGGTCTGGGTCATGACATGCGTATGCGTGACTTTCTTGATATTTGAGATTGATGTATGTGTTGCGTGTGACTAAACTACTTGACATTGAAATTGACTTATTTGATTCTCTTAATTGTTGAAATGTGGTTTTAAGACTGTGAATATTAGACCATGTGACTCTGTATTTTGAATTCCTAGGTTGGGCTGATTTATGTGTAAGTTGTAGTTTGAGGAGGTTCGGTTGTAGTGTAAGGTATATTCATTTTCTAGCTAGTTGCTTTGTTCAGTAGGTTGCTTGTTAGGTACTGTGTTGTTGGTACTCACCCCTTGCTTCTACACTTGTGTAGGTTCTAAGCACGGACCCATGTGATCTTCTTCTTGTTCTCCTTACAATCGAGGCTCATGAAGGATTTGAGAGGTAGCTTCTTGTCATCCCGGCGGACCCTCTTTTCCTTTTTTGAAAGTTTTGTTCTACTTGAGAATCAAAGACTGAGACTTATAATTATCTTTCGAATTTAATATTTTCATTAGTGGCTTGAACACGTGACAACTAGGTTTTGGGGTATTGTTAAGAATAAATAATAATAATAATAATAATAATAATAACAATAATAATAAAATAATAATAATAATAATAATGATGATGATGATGATGATATTAATGATAATAATAATAATAATAATAAATAATAATAATAATAATAATATCACTCACTATGAGAAATCTGACACTTCTATGAGAAGTGAAACAAGTGAGGAGGCACTTGAGAGATTATTTAGGTCCTCAGTACAAATCAATCCCCATGACAAAAATGAATATTTGATATGATTTCATTCTGGAAAATGGAGCGATGCTCAGAAAAAATATGCTACGGTAGCGCATAAAATGTTAACCATCATTAAATGTGTATTAAAATTTCAAGATGATTTATATAATCAAAAGTTTGTAATAAAAATGGATGCGCAATCTATAAAATATATGTTTGATAAAGATTTCAAACATGATGCATCAAAATTGATATTCGCTAGGTGGTAGGCACAGCTAGCCCCCTTCGATTTTAAAATTAATTATAAAAAGCAGAGTGATAACTGTCTTCCAAATTTCTTATCCAGAGAATATCTATCTTCTTCACAATGAGCTTTCTATCTCCTTTCTTTACCGATAAAACATTGGTTACAATATTAAAGGTGGTTCCCCTTAACCGCAATGTACAGGAACTCATTCTATGGAAATTCATCGATCAAATGGTGATGGATATCTTCAGTATTCATAATATTGAAGAAGTCGTCGATTTTGACGACGAGAATTATTATTATAAGAATTATTATGATTCTTACGATCTCCTTGATGATTAAACCAAAATGTTTTGTTTGTAGAATGGACCCTCCTTGGGTGACCAAGGGTCGGGGCAAGGGAAATAACCCACGCAGACGGGGAAGATCATCCCCCGGATCATCGTCAGGATCATTATATGGATCCTCTTCAAGCTTTCCGATTCAGCAGCGAGGAGGCATGAGCTTATCAAAGCTCGAAGATATCTCAGAATACGGTATCATCATCCGCACACCTGGAAGATATTCTGGAAAGTAGCCCATTATACGCAGAGATACGAGAATATTTGTCACAGAAGCAAAGTGATACTTTTGCCTCTATCACTAAAGACGATGTTGATGATATCAAATCGTACGAATAGGTAACAAAGAAATACATGATATTTCTTTTAGAGAACTCAGAAATTCAGGGAAAAGACGAACCTTGGAAGATATTCCAGCGCTATTTGATTCACGGATTATATTTCCCGGGTGAGTCATACAAAACCCGCTCGTACTATGAGACCATTCTGATGAACACTGGTAGTGTTGAATTTCAGCACTTCTCAAGGATACAATACCAGCGAGAACGTTTATAACTTCTCCAAAATGATTATTACGCTGATTATATCGATAGAAGATTGGGGTATTTCCTCAATGAAAGAAAGGCAAATCAGCCTGAATAAGGTTCCCACTTCTTTTACATATTGGAATTATATTAATGCATTCAGTAAAGTCCGCTACTATAATAATGAGAGGCAGAAGCATACTTGGTTTATTAAGATTTGTGCAAAGATCTTTGCGCAACCACTCCCAAATTGATTCTTGAACTGGAGGTCATACCACGGTCCGACGACGAAGATTTTGCCTGACCCTTTTTTAAAATTATACAAAGAATGGGTTAAGGTGTCACCAGACCTTAATAATTTATATCACATGGACCATATTTGTTATATGGAACAAATTGAACAAATCTATTTGTTCATAGAATTCTCTATTCCCTGGATCAATAAATGGACCCCGAAAGTAGGATTTACCGAAGAACAAATTCCGTGTTTATATCGAACTTATTACAACAATTTTTGGGACAAATTGATGAAGAAAGATCCCAAGACTAAGGCCTTATATGGCCAAGAATTAATGGACCTTATTACCCAGAAAATCCAAGATTATGGCACTACTCCCCACAAAGGAGTAATCGCTGTAGTTTCGTTAAGCATATTGCCAGGAGGATTTCCATTCAAGATGGAAACAAAGAAGAAATGATAAATGAGTATTTGGATGAAGTTAGGAGGAATATTCTCCTTAATATCACTCACTATGAGAAATCTAACACTTCTATGAGAAGTGAAACAAGTGAGGAGGCACCAGATGATAAAACTCAACCCTGTGTAGATACGCTACATCAAACGGAAGATTTCCTATTCAGATCAAAAGAAAAGGACGCAGTGTGAAGATTATCTTAAACAGTAAAATGCACTATCAACAATAGAAATACTGTTGAGCAACAGTAGAAACACTATTATTGGGACCCAGATAAGGACCCACTACTGTATGGAGATTCCTTTTTCTTTTCTATATATTAGTTTGGTTTCTTTGAGTAGAGGCAGGTGCAGAAAACTCTCTCTCTCTCTTTAGTTTGTTCTCTCTCTTCTCTCTTGTAAAAACTCTCATGTATTGTAAGTTTATCGGATACTTACCGGAGTTTAAATAAAGCAAGTAGTTATTCTATAGGCCCTGGTGTTGGCCACAAGGTACTTTAATTCTTCCTTTCTTTTACTTTCTCTGCTTCTCCGATTTAAGTCGTGACTATATCCAGCTAAAGAATTATATCTATGTCGGATAACTAACTTCACTTTTATATCTACCATGAAAGATCTAGACTTTATCTAAATATGAATAAATTTATATATGGTTTCTTGACTTGGTTCCGAGATGGTGGTACAGTCAGATTTAATACATCAAGTTATTGGCTTTGTCTTAGTGACTCCGTCTACCCAGTCGTGGTTTTAAGCCCGTTAATGTTGAGAAGAAAGGGTGTCTTATACTCAGTTAGAATTGCTAGACACATGGGCTCAATAATAATATGTATTATATCTTGACAGACCCTTTGCTTGGGTAAAAAGATGACATCCTTCCATACAGTCACAAAACTAAATAAAAACTTGTATGTATTTCAATTCAGATTTAATCCTTGAATTCGGATGTTAACAAACCTAGATTGAAGATGACCGTACGGACTAACCCCCGTCTTCGGAGATCCTGTTTCGTTGGTATCAAAGCCATGCCTAAGTTATCAACACCTTCGTTATCCGCAGTAGCATTGACCATAGCAACTTTTGACTCAACCCTCATATAATTATCCCACCAAGATTGAACACGAAGTTTAATATTCTTTACCAACTCGGTGTGACTATTAGTCCAAGGTGCTTTATGATCCTTTTTAAGCCTGTCATATAAAGGGGATAAATCACGAGATATTTTTTTTGTAAAAAGGGGAAATGTAATTTAAACTCCCCAAAAATCTTTGTAGTTGCATCCTGTCTGTAATGACATCAGGAAATTTTGAAGCAAAATCAATCGATCATAGAATTGGGGTAACCTTCCCCTGACAAATAAGATGTCCTAAAAATTGAACATTAGTTTGAAAGAGACTCATTTTTGGCATAGAAATCACCAAACCATTTTGTATAACAATTTTATTGAAAATATCCAAATGTTTGATGTGCATGTCAAGAGTCTTTGAATAAACCAAAATATCATCAATATAAACAATGATGAAGTCTAAATACGGATTGAAAATATCGTTCATAATTTTTTGAAATTCAGAAGGAGCATTTTTCAAATCAAACGGCATAACGTTCCACTCATATTGTCCAAATGGGACGTTAAAAGTTGTTCTATAAGAAAGCTCTTTAAATATTTGTATCTGCCAATAACCTGATTTTAAATCAAATTTTGAGTATATATTGGCATAGTAAAATCTCGATAATAAATATCTTTTATTAGGAATAGGATACCTAATCCATTTTAAATATTTGTTTAAAGGTTTATAATTTATTACTAACCTGGGGACACCTTGTTCTCTTTCTGCTGCATTGTTAACATAGAATTTAGTACAAGACCAAGGAGATTTTGAAGGTTTTATCAAACCCTTTTGTAACAAGCTATCAATTTCCTTTTTACAGAATTCAACCAATTCGGCGTTCATCTGACAAGGACGAGACTTGGTAGGAATATCATCCTCAGAGAAATTATCTTTATATGGAAGAGTCACAATATGCTTTTTTCGATTCCAAAAATCACTAGGATGATTAACACAAATATCAATGGCCATTTGTTCTGAAATTAATTTAATTTTTCCTATACTTTAGTAGATTTCAAAGTATCAAATATGTTCAGACTAAATAATTCCAATTGTAATGAATCAACATGCTTTTGTTACATATTAATCAAAGCATTAATATCACATGAAATAAGATCACTGATGAAAGTATAACTAATACACTGATCTTTATTATGTAACAGAGAAGCCTTTAGCAGTTATGCTAGTAAACAAATATATAGCATTTATGAAAGGTGTTCCAAGTATGATTGGTGGATATAACTGATTTTTAACCAAGAAAAAGAAATGCGGTATGCAAACTTTATTTTGGCAAATACACGTATTAGCCAATTTATACTTTATCCAAAGCATGTTCCGAAGCAAATTTAACCATATGAATTATTTTTTCCAAATACTTGGTAGGTACAAGACCTTCCTGGATGCAACTCACATCAGCCCCACTATCAATCATGGCAACGTCAGTTATAGAAAAAGTATTATTAATTAGAATGGTGCATTTAACATACCATTTATGAGCAGTAACAATTTGCATCATGCCCAAAAACATACCTTGCCTGGAATCAAGATTAAAGGGTTTCGCAAGAGTAATTTCATCAGTGACATGTTTTCCTTTGTTATGAACAGTTTCTATTTGAGTAATACAATGATCACAAATAATTTGATTTTGTTTAAGAGATTTGATCTCTTTCTCTAAGTTTTCAATTCCACCCTTCAAATCATCAAATGACGAATCTTGAGTAGCAGTAGGGTGTTTATTAAGCCTGTTATTAACTTTACACAAAGAGTAAGGTGTAGAATATTCGAATTCAAAATCATTTTTTTGTTTTTCACCATTTTTTGAAGAACTAGCACTATTATTAACAGCTAATTGAATAATTTTTTCACGCAAACTATTGTCAGTAACTTCTTTTAGAAGTTCTATCACATTATCAGAAGTAATAGTATTAATGTTCAAATCATAAAATTGCGATTATAATTTATAAAATTCATCACGTTCGCAAGAGCAAATATCACTGCGGCATGTGAAAGCATTCGTATTAACATGCTGATTATTATCAGAGAACTCAGGTAAATCAATTTCTTCTTCAGTACCTGATTCAGAATCATAATCAGACTTGGAATCAGGCATGTATAAAAAACTATAAACTTTATCGTGAACCTCGTCATCTAGCTCTAAGGTCTTCAACTTTTCAAGCTTACAATTGGGTGCTATATGTCTAAAATTGCCACACTTGTAGCACTTAATTTTTGCGAGTTCTCTCTTAGACCTATTTTTTGTTAATTTATGAGACATTTGAGCTTTACGCTCTTCCCGCTCTTCTCTAGAGCGACGTCTAGACCGTCTTTTCCTATAAGGTTTATCGTAATTAGAGTCTCTCGAATCTCTATGACCGGTTTTCTTGCTATTAGCTGAAGTACTGGGTAAACCAAATTGGACACATCGTAGACCATTTAATAGAGTACGAACAGTCTCATACTAATTGGTAAATCTACCATTGAAATGTTCTAAGATAGTCAGAACCAAGGTATAAACAACATCTTCTCTATTTCTTGCTAGAGCCATGCCTAAGTTATCAACTCCATCGTTATCTGCAGTACCATTGACCACAACAGCTTTTTCTTCAACGCTCATATTATTATCCCACCAGCCTCAGAGTTGGCCAGTAAAACCTGCAATTATCATTTTGCAAATATTTCTATCTGTATTTTTTACAGTCTTACAGATAATAGCATACATAAGCATTCTATGAACAAGAATAGTGAACTGTCTATCAGTCAACCCATCAAAATTCCATTCATAAATTTTAGATCCACTATAAGAAGTATTGGGCTGATTCCAAACTCGTTCCTCTATTCGCACGTCTTGAGGAGATGGTCTGAAATAATAATAAGTCTGCATGCTAGGTTTATGAGCAAATTGAGTAGTATTACCACTATTCTTTTTCGGATAACCACAAACTTTATTAAACTCTAATGCAACATGCTCTTTAAAATCAAAAGCCTGTTCTATTTCATCATCAGGAAAAAGTTTTGGACAGATCCATAGGTTTGGCACTGAATTCAGAAAACATTTTATCAAGAAGTTCTTCTAAATCAAAATGAATTTTCTAGTGATAAATGGAACCGGTTTAAACCTTGGTTTTTGGACACTTATAGTACTGAGGTCCTAAATAATATCTCTCAAGAATTCTATGAAACGTGTGCTTTAAATAATCATATTATGTTCTTTGTACCTTGGTTTATAACCACTTATTTACCTTTATTCATTAACGTTCTACAACGATCATATAAAGATGAATCTGGTAATATTGTTAAAGTTATTTATCCACCTCAGGCATCTTTTATTTTACAAAATAATACTGGTATTACTTTTACTGCCTTTCAAAAATTTGTTGAAGAAGATATTCGGTTAACAAAGCTAGATTAAAGATGACCGCGCAGACTACAGCCCATATTCGAAGATCCTATTTTGTTGGTATCAGAGCCTGGAACTTTCATAGTAAATATGAGATTGATGTGTAGTATTTCAGCATAGATATATTCTCTTGATCATTGATCTAGGAGATACAAGTACTAAAAGTACTCGATTAGAAGAGGTAGGTATACCTCAAAACCTTGATTTGTTAAACAAATGGACTATTCCAAAAATTGATATTAAAACCATTTATGATTATGTTTGGTTCGATAAAATCTCTCATAAGCAGTTGATTAAAACAATTGAGTAATCTGTGGTGTTAAATTCATCTGAACAGTCTATTCGTTTATTAAATAAATAAGATATTGATTTATATAAATCACAATACAAGTTCTTGCATATTGGCATGGTTCAAATTACTTTTAAGCCTTTAACTCTTAAAGCGTTACCTGAGACGTTCTTAGCTGCTTTACGTGTTGCGAGAAATTTAAATTTTCAATATTCTTTGATGGTTTCGATTGAAGCTACTATGGCCTATGGTCCGGGCTATTTTAATACTCAGCCTAATTTGCAGTTATCTTTGACTGATTCTAATTTTTAGATGCTTTGACTTTGAATGTTAAAACGCATGGTTATAACTATGCACCTGGATCTAAATTAATTTGTTTATCTTATAGAATCTATTTTAAACTGCTTGCTACATTAAATCCAAGATGTAAGCTATATGATACATCTGATCAAACTATTTTAGTAGAAACCAATTTTGCTAAATCTAAGGTCACTACTAGACGACCTATTAAATGGGAAGAAACTAATTTTCCTACTACTTGGACTTTGGATTCTGTTATACCTCCTGAGGATATGATCGATGTTGTCACTAATTTAGAATATTATCATATTACTCAAAATTCTGACGAAAAATTTTGTATTCAGTTTGATGAAAAAAGTGTTCCTTATAATAGACATTCATTTTCTGATAGAAGGTCTCTTGCTATCCATCATATTTCACCGGTAGAAGTGGTATATAGTCCATCTCGTAATCGTGCTACTTCTTTGCATACTATATCTTCTGTTATAACTGATAGAAATAAGATTAAAATTGATCCTCGTTTGAATATTGTCCGAGCTAATGATAGAGCATTTGATATTTCTGATAAGGATATCCCTTCTGCATCCGAAATGGATTTTAATCTGAATGAAACTTAATGATGGACGTACACCACATAGATTTTTAGTCCAGGTTCCCTGGCACGAAATTATGTTCAAAATAAATTTTCTAGTAATAAATGGAACCAGTTTAAAACTTGATTTTTTGACACTTATAGTGTTGAGGACCTAAATAATATCTCTCAAGAATTCTATGAAATGTGTGCTTTACATAATCATATTATATTCTTTGTACCTTGGTTTGTAACCACTTATTTACCTTTATTCATTAACGTTCTTGAACGATCATATAAAAATGAATCTGTTAATATTGTTAAAGGTATTTATCCACCTTAGGCATCTTTTATTTATTACTTTTACTGTCTTTCAAAAATTTGGTCAAGAAGATATTACGGCAGTTAACATCAATGAAATTAATAATTTGATTTCTCAAAATAATTATTTGGGACTTTATGTTAATGTTTTGAGTGAACATATTAGCTTTCTTGATAAAAAAAAAGATGAACTAACTGCTTTGATAATTCAGATAAAAACAGATTTGAAAACTCCTGCGACAACTTCTACTTCAGAACAACTCTCACAACTTTCTACTCATGTCCAACGATCCCCTGATATTTAGGATCTTGTTTTTAAACCTCTTTTTGATTTAGAAGAACTTCTTGATAAAAAGTTCTCTGAATTTAGTGCCAAACCTATGGATCTGTCCGAAACTTTTGCTGATGAAATAGAACAGGCTTTTGATTTTAAAGAGCATGTTGCATTAGAGTTTAATAAACTTCGTGGTTATCCGAAAAAGAATAGTGGTAATACTACTCAGTTTGCTCATAAACCTAGCACGCAGACTTTTTATTATTCCAGACCAACTCCTCAAGACGTGCTAATAGAGGAACGAGACTGAAATCAGACCAATACTTCTTATAGTGGATCTGAAATTTATGAATGGAATCTTGATGGGTTGACTGATAGACAGTTGACTATTCTTGTTCATAGAATGCTTATGTATGCTACTATCTGTAAGAATGTAAAAAATACAGATAGAAATATTTGCAAAATGATAATTGCAGGTTTTACTGGCCAACTCCGAGGCTGGTGGGATAATTATATGAGCTTTGAAGCAAAAGCTGATGTGGTCAATGCTACTGCAGATAACGATGCGGATAACGATGCGAATAATGAAGGTGTTGATAACTTAGGCATGGCTTTAGTAAGAAATAGAGAAGATGTTGTTTACACCTTGATTCTGACTATCTTAGAACATTTCAATGGTAGATTTACCAATTAGTATGAGACTGTTCATACTCTATGAAATGGTCTACGATGTAGACACTTGAGAGAATTCCGATGGTATAAAGATACTTATATGAGTCAGCTAATGGAGCTACCCGAAAACAATCTTGAGCATTGGAAACCTAATTTTATCGATGGCCTTCCCCCGTTAGTTGCTGAAAGAGTTAGAAAAATCCTAAGGACTCCTAAAGGTGAGATTCCCTACAGCACTTATACTTATGGAAAATTGATACGAGGTTGTACTCAAGAATGTATAAACTTGTGCAATGAATTAAATCTTTCTAGGCAGCTTAAGATAGACAAGCTTCGAGAAAGATCACTGTTGGGAGACTTCTGTGTCCAGTTTGGTTTACCCAGTACTTCAGCTAATAGCAAGAAAACCGGTCATAGAGATTCTAGAGACTCTAATCCCGATAAACCTCAAAGGAAAAAATGGTCTAGATGTCGCTCTAGAGAAGAGCGGGAAGAGCGTAAAGCTCGAAGGTCTCATAGATTTAAGTAAAATAGGTCTAAGAGAGAACTCGCAAAAATTAAGTGCTACAAGTGTGGCAATTTTGGAAATATAGCACCACCCAATTGTAAGCTTGAAAAGCTGAACACTTTAGAGCTAGATGACGAGGTTCAAGATAAAGTTTATAGTTTTTTATACACGTCTGGTTCTGAGTCCGATTATGATTTTGAATCAGGTACTGAAGAAGAAATTGATTTAGCTGAGACCTCTGATAATAATCAATAGGTTAATACGAATGCTTGCACATGTCGCGATGATATTTGCTCTTGCAAACTTGATGAATTTTATAAATTACAATTGCTATTTGAAGATTTGAACATTTATACTATTACTTCTGATAATGTAATAAATCTTCTAAAAGAAGTTACTGGCAATAGTGTGCGTGAAAAAAATATTCAATTAGCTGTTAATAACAATGTTGTTCTTCAAAAAATGGTTAAAAATAAAAAAATGATTTTGAATTCGAATATTCTGCACCTTACTCTTTGTTTGAAGTTAATAACAGGCTTAATAAACACCCTGCTGCTACTCTAGATTCTTCATTTGATGATTTGAAGGGTGAAATTGAAAAATTGAAGGAAGAGATCAAATCTCTTAAACAAAATCAAATGATTTGTGATCATCGTATTTTTCAAATAGAAACTGTTCATAACAAAGGACAAAATGTCGCTGATGAAATTACTCTTACACAATAGGATCAGTGATGAAAGTATAACTAATACTCTGATCTTTATATGTAGCAGAGAAGCCTTTAGCAGTTATGCTAGTAAACAGATATATAGCATTTATGAAAGGTGTTCCAAATATGATTGGTGGATATAACTGATTTTTAACCAAGAAAAAGAAATGTGGTATGCAAACTTTGTTTTGGTAAATACGCGTATTAGGCAATTTATACGTTATATCTAAACCATGTCCCAAAGCAGATTTAGCCATATGAGTTATTTTTTCAAACTACTTAGTAGGTACAAGACCTTCCTGGATGCAACTCACATAAGCCCCACTATCAATCATGGCAACGTCAGTTATAGAAAAAGTATTATTAGTTAGAATGGTAGATTATGGCACTACTCCCCACAAAGGAGTAATCGCTGATAGTTCAAATTATTAATTTCATGGATGTCTGACTGCCGCAATATCTTCTTCAACAATTTTTTTATTTTGAAAGGCAGTAAAAGTATTATTTGGTAAAATAAAAGATGTCTGAGGTGGAAAAATAGCTTTAACAATATTACCAGATTCATCTTTATATGATCGTTCAACAACGTTAATGAATAAAGGTAAATAAGTGGTTATAAACCAAGGTACAAAGAACATAATATGATTATGTAAAGCACACGTTTCATAGAATTCTTGAGAGATATTATTTATATAAATCGTAATACAAGTTGCTGCATATTGGCATGGTTCAAATTGGTCCTTGTCAGATGAACGCCGAATTGGTTGAATTTTGTAAAAAGGAAATTGATAGCTTGTTACAAAAGGGTTTGATAAAACCTTCAAAATCTCCTTGGTCTTGTACTAAATTCTATGTTAACAATGCAGCAGAAAGAGAACAAGGTGTCCCCAGGTTAGTAATAAATTATAAACCTTTAAACAAATATTTAAAATAGATTAGCTATCCTATTCCGAATAAAATAGATTTATTATCCAGATTATACGATGCCAATATATACTCAAAAATTGATTTAAAATCAGGTTATTGGCAGATACAAATATTTAAAGAGCACTCTTATAGAACAACTTTTAACGTACCATTTGGACAATATGAGTGGAACGTTATGCCGTTTGGTTTGAAAAACGCTCCTTCTGAATTTCAAAAAATTAGGAACGATTTTATCAATCTGTATTTAGACTTCATCATTATTTATATTGATGTTATTTTGGTTTATTCAAATACTCTTGAAATGCACATCAAACATTTGGATATTTTCAAGAAAATTGTTATACAAAATGGTTTGGTGATTTCTATGCCAAAAATGAGTCTCTTTCAAACTAATGTTCAATTTTTAGGACATCTTATTTGTCAGGGGAAGGTTACCCGAATTCAACGATCGATTTATTTTTCTACAAAACTACTAGACGGAGTACAAGGTACATCATCACAAAAATAAGTACAGACTTGTCAGTAATACAAAATACTAGCAGAAATAATATACAGAAAAAGCTCTTTTAAACTAATGTTCGATTTTAGGACATCTTATTTGTCAGGGGAAGGTTACCCGAATTCAACGATCGATTTATTTTTCTACAAAACTACTAGACGGAGTACAAGGTACATCATCACAAAAATAAGTACAGACTTGTCAGTAATACAAAATACTAGCAGAAATAATATACAGAAAAAGATGAGTCAAACTAAGTTGTCGTCAACTACCTCAATTTGTGGAAGTCCCTGCAAAAGCTTGAATCAATTGTCTGTTGGCACTAGGATCTACCTCAAGAAAACACACGCAAAGTGTAGCATGAGTATCGAAAATATATGTACCCAGTAGACATCATAAGGCGCTTGTCCTTAGAAAGCAAAAAAAAAATGAAAAATGAGGAAATAAACGATGACTAGAGGTCAAACAAATGAAGCAATAGTAGAAAGTATAATTATATACCTCACGAATCTAGAAGTAGCGAAACAGTATAGTAAAGCCACAATCTATAACCTAACTAGAACCCCAGAAGTTCAGAAAGTACATTACTATTCAATTGAAATGAAAATAAATAAATGGATCCTTAGCTATGACTAATATTATATATACTCTTGAACTTAAAAGGGCGAGCTTAGATTCAGACGCGACGAAGGCACCCCTAAGAACCTAACTGAACCACTATGTCAAGACTCAAACCCGACTAATAGGAGTTTACCCAGACTCAAATAGTGGCTAATAAAGGTATGTCCTGGCCTTATAATGTGGATAGAAAAAAATCCCCTGGACCTCAAATTGTGGATAATACAAGTATGCCCGACCTCAAACCATGGCTAATACACCATGAATGTCTCCAAAATCATAAGTTCATCTTTATGTGTGAACATACCATAGAGCAAAACTATATATAGAGTCACCAAATACCCACTCCATCTCAAAACCTAAAACCTAATCCAATATAACCAACAAGGCATAAAATCACTATTGAAACACAACGGGGCCAAAACAAAGGGATAGTTATGGATGAAAGGCTATTTAAACTGAGTTTTCTTCAAGATAAGACTTCATATTATCATACTCACATTTGTTGCATCAATTTACAGTGAGTTAGGACCATGCAATTTAACATCAAAGGATTTCTATGTTATAACGGGTCCGAAATAGCAATTCTAAGAGTAAGAATCTAGAGTTATGGAGAGGTTAGTGGAAGACTCTAGAGTTCTCTAGATCTTTCCTTAGAAGACTCTAGAATGACCTAGAAAATATTTTAGAAAGCCTTCAAATTCACTAGACTGGTAGATAATTCTAGATGACCGACCAGATATTTTCAACAAAGGCTTTGGAATTCTCTAGAATTGGAGAGAATTCTAGAATAGGACTAAAGTGTAAATATTGTAGGGACTTTCAAAGTAAATATTATTTATACTTACGCCCCTAGAAAGTAGTATAAACAGAGATCCTCTCATTTGTAAATCATCCAATGAAGTGCCAAGCATTCCACAAAGCAATAAAAAGCCTTCTTTCAAAACACTCTTGTCTTTCTTATTCATTCTCTTAGAGATTGATGAGTTCACAAATTGGACTCATTTAGGGCTTTATTTTGATAGAAATAGTGTCCTCAAATGCTTATTTTGTCTCAATATCTGATGAAAACTCATAAATTTCAGGTATTTGAAGTTTTAGTGGAAGCATGGACACTTAGGCACAAAAAGGAAAAAAAGGCTGAAAAGAATGAAGAAGTTGAAGATTGCGCATCGCCAAGCACTCTTGGCGATTGGCCGAAGGGACGCACTCCGCCCTTTGTTCCAGTACGCGAAGCCTTGAAGGAGCAGGATCAAAAAGGCGATGAAAAGAGCAGTCGGTGTTTTGCTGAATAAATCCGTGAGGCAGTACTATGTCGCCCAATGACACTGAGCATGACAATGCTGAAAGCTAGTGTAAGACGGCGATGAACTACACCAAAGGGCGAATTGTCGAGTTAATCGGCGATTCCGACTAACCTCGTCGGAAGATCTGCCAACACTAGTTTCTGGAGTCTATAAATACTAAATTTATTCTTAATTTTTAAGATCCGAACCATTATTATAATTTTCACAATAGAATAGTACTTTTTGGGGTATTTTCTCTCAAGTTTGGAGAGGGTTTTTTTGGGATACTTGAAGAAAGAAGGATTTCATCTTCCCCAAGTTGGAAGTGGGTCTTCTCCATTCTTGTTCCTTTGCTTAAATAAATGTTTTAATTCCTTATACCCATTTTGATTTTAGTATCATTTTTAGATATATTTTGTTATTTCTTGATGTGTGGCTAAAACCCCATTCTTGGGGTGTGATTTAGCAAATATGTGTTGATATTGTTGTTGGATATTGCTTGTTGATAGGGGATAGATGTATTTTAATGGTGATTTCACCTAGTGGTTGTGGTTTAATTTAATGATTTGTAGTTGCAAATACAAAACCACCCATTTATTTTGGCTTGCCAGAGAGGGAGGTCGCGAAACCAAGACCGCTAGACTGATGGTCTAAGGAGTGGGTCGATATGAGGTTCAGCCCAAGAGGGTGAGCCCTAGTCCCATATCCTAACACTCAACTCGAGAGAGTGAGTGGGGTAAGGCGTAGGCTAGCGTTCATGCAGAAAATGGGTGTTCGAGAGGAACGCATTTGAAACGGGATAAGTTGCCCGAGAGGAAACTTATTTCCATCTAAAGGTTAGACTAGTCACCATTATCTAGCAAATTTCCCATCGAAAGCATGTACCGAACAATTTATCTCAACTTGTATTGCGGTCACACCCCAAGAACTCTTCCCCATTCTTGATTTTCTTGTTATTTTTGTTGTTTTTACTACTTGTGACAAAACCCCCAATTGATATTTGACACTTTTGTGTCATCCCCTTTTATTTACTATGTTTTTACTCATTAATGTCTTTAACTACGACTAAGTAGAACTAACTTTCATTTTTCTATTAATTCTCAAAACCATTCCCTTGGGACACGACCGCAACCTTTAGTTGAGTTACTATACTATCGACGATCGTAGACACTGGTACAGTAGGTTAGTGTCGTTGGTCATGAAAAGCATCAAAATGGAGCCGCTGCTGGGGAGTGGTGTTGTTTGAGAATTTTTAGTTTAATAGAGTTTCTGTTCTTATGAGTTATAGTTTACTAATTTTATTTCCAGTTTTGTTTGGAGTATTTGTGCGCCACAACAGGCCATATGAGTGCGAACGGGGATAATAGCTGCCAAGCGGATCACTCAACGGGTGGTGTTTTTCATCAAGATGTCATCAATGATGCTAATAGTGTTTATCACCCTGCCGACGTGGGCGAGATGGGTGAAATTGGCATGCCACAAGCTGACGAAAATGTAATGTTCAAAGTCACCAGCATAACACTCCAACTCATATATTCAAGAGGTTTGTTTGGAGGGTTAGAGCATGAAGATTCGCACGAACATGTACGAAGCTTTGTGGAACTATGCACCCCTTTATCAGTCAAGAACCTATCTTAATAATCCATATAGTGTCGCTTATTTCCACTATCATTGAATGGGGGAGCCACTAAATGGTTGGTTGAGAGCCCAAACAACTCCATCAAATCATGGGAGTAGCTAGTTATGGCATTTCACGAAAGATTCTTTCCTCCATCAAGAATGATGAAATTGATAGACGATTTTCAGAATTTCAAGCAACAGGAGGGTGAACCAATTCACGAGTCATGGACAAGGCTCAAGAGATCTTTGCAGAAGTGCCCAACGCATGGGCTACCAAGTGAATTGCTTCTCTAATACTTTTACCGTAGTTTGGACTCGGTTAATAAAGGGATAGCTGATCAACTAGTGCAAGGAGGAATAATGTTACAATCATTTGAAGTAGCCTCATTTCTCCTAGATGGTATGACAAAAGTAAACCAGGCATGGTATACCAAAGATGATCAAGTTTCCCCATTATGTTTCCGATTAACGAAAGAACATATTGAAAAAGAAAGGGAAAGGGACGAAAACATCAAGAAGATGTTATCTCAAATGGAAATCCTACAAGAACACATGAAAGGGACACATGGAGTATTTCGAGTTGAGGAGGGTTCTTCTTCCGGTTACTCAAGACAGGGGGAGAATCAAGGTTGGAACTCCAGAAGATACGAGGAGGGTTTCCACCCACGCTATCAACCGCGGGGTGGGAATCAAGGTTGGAACTATAATAGGGGTGAAGAACCAGGGAAATATTCGCAAGATTGGGCTGAGAAGGATGTTCAGGAGGAGGACCATACTCAATTGAGTGAAAGCCCGAAATCTAAAAGGATTGCAAGTAGTCGTCAGATAAATGATTTGCTATCGCGCATACTCAATAAAGTTAAGGGGTCTGATGATTTGCTAAAAGGAATGAAAGATCACTTTTCATCATTGAACAGTAAAGTAAAATCCTATGCTGATGCCATCAAAATGCTGAAAGGTAAGTTGAGTCTATTATTAGCTCAATTAACATCCAAAACACCAATGGACTATATTGAAATAGAGCTGGTTGTAGTTACCCGTAACGGTAAGGTGGCAATAGGGGATATGATGGAAGATGAGGATCCTCAAAAACATAAAGAGAGCCAAGGTGTGGAGGAACAAGATTTACTTATTCGACAAAGCCTTACTAAAGAACCACATAAGGAAGTAGAGCAACAAGTTCAAGTTCCAAAAGTCATGCACCCTTTACCCAAGATACCTCCACCATTTCCCCAACATTTGCAAAAGAAGAATGAAGATGAGAAGTTCAAAAAAATATTGTCAGTATTCAAGAGCTTATCACAATTAACATTCCTCTAGTAGATGCATTATTGAAAATGCCGGGATACGCCAAATTTATGAAAGAACTTGTTACAAAGAAAATGATCTTGGACTATGAAACGATTGAGGTGCCCCATAGTTGTAGTGCAATTATGACAAATTATTCAATCACTAAGAGAAAAGATCCTGGGGCATTTACAATCCGATGCACAATTGGCATGCTCCAATTCGCTAAAGCCCTGTGCGATTTAGGAGCAAGCATCAACTTGATTCCCTATGCAATATACAAATAACTTGGTTTGGGTGAACCAAGGCAGCCACAATGAGACTCCTTATGGCTGATCGATCAATCAAGCACCCAGTGGGGATACTCTATGACATATTAGTAAAAGTGGATCGGTTCATCTTTCCGGCTGATTTAGTGATTCTAGATTGTGAAATCAATCCTGAAATCCCCATTATTTTAGGAAGGCCATTCTTAGCTACCGGGAGAGCATTGGTGGATGTTGAAAGCGAGAAACTGAAGTTTCGTGTGAACGATGATTAGGTGACCTTCAATATCTGTAAATCCATGAAGCAACCAAGTAATATCCATGTGGTGACTACTGAGGATCTGATAGATGAGGCAGTGGCAAGTGTGAGTCATTTGATGCGCAAGAATGAACCCCTTGACTCTGTACTTGCCAATTATGATGAATTCGATGTTCAGGGCTCCAAGGAAGTGGTAGCTTCTTTATCAGGATTATGAGCATATTCAAGGAATTCAATCAAATTGGATATCGACTTGAAAAATAGAGAAAGTCCCCCTGCAAAGACATCGACAGAAGAACCACTAAATCTGGAGTTAAAAGCCCTACCTTTCATCTCAAATATGCCTTCTTAGGAGCCAATACTACTTTGCCGGTAATTATCGCTGCCAATCTCCTTGAAAAGCAGGTAAAAATACTCGTTGAAGTACTGTGGAAACATATAAAAGATATTGGATACACAATAGCCGATATAGTAGGAATTCCTCCTCGCATCTGTATTCACAAGATTCGGCTTGACAGTGAATGTAAACCTAGTGTGGAACATCAACGGAGATTGAACCCTCCAATATAAGAGATGGTAAAAGAAGAGATCATCAAGTGCCTAGATACGGGAGTGATCTACCCTATTGCAGATAGTAAGTGGGTAAGTCAGGTGTAATGTGTACCGAAAAAAGGGAGTATAACCGTAGTCCAAAATACAAAAGGAGAACTTGTGCCAACAAGACCAGTGACTGGGTGGAGAGTATGCATGGAATACCAAAAGCTTAACTCATGGACCGAGAAAGATTATTTTCTAATGCCTTTTATGGATCAGATGCTTGACCGGTTATCACAAAGCGGGTAGTATTGTTTTCTGGATGGGTACTCTGGTTGCAATCAAATCTCTATTGCGCCGGAAGATCGAGGGAAAACCACTTTTACTTGCCCTTATGGAACATTCACATTAAAAAGGATGTCATTCGGTCTATGTAATGCCCCAGCAACATTTCAATGTTGCATGCTGTCTACTTTTGCGGATATGGTCAAAGAGTCTATGGAGGTGTTCATGGACGACTTCTCAGTCATAGGGGATACATTCGAAGAGTGCTTGACTCACTTAATATAGGTACTCCAAAGATGCATGGAAACGAATCTGGTTTTGAATTGGGAGAAATGCCACTTTATGGTAAAAAAAAGGTATTGTTCTTGGGCATAAGGTGTCACAAAAGGGGCTGGAAGTTCACAAGGTGAAAATTGAGGTCATTGAGAAATTACCCCCGTTGATTTCAGTAAAGGGTGTTTGCAGCTTCATGGGACATGCAGGATTTTACAGAAGGTTCATTAAAGACATCTCAAAGATTGCACTCCCATTATGCAAACTCTTAGATAAGGAAGTGAATTCCACTTTAATGATGCTGCGTGGCTGCATTTCAGTGTTTGAAAGAGAAACTAATATCCACTCCAATTATCATCAGCCCTAATTAGTCAGAATCTTTTGACCTAATGTGTGATGCTAGCGATATGGCACTGGGGGTTGTGTTGGGGCAACAACGCAACAAACTGTTTCACCCAATCTACTACTCAAGCAAGACTCTAAATAGTGCCCAGCAAAATTGTACGGTCACCGAACAAGAGTTGCTTGCAGTAGTCTATGCATTTGAAAAATTTAGGGCATATTTGTTGGGAACCAAAGTAATCGTACACACTGATCATGCTGCACTCCGGCACTTGATGGCAAAGAAAGATGCAAAACCATGATTGATTAGGTGGGTACTACTATTACAAGAATTTGATTTCGAGGTAAAAGATCGAAAATGATGCAAAAATCAAGTGGCTGATCATTTATCAAGGCTGGAAGTAAGGGCGAATGTTGACCATGAGGTTGACATAGACGATTTTTTCCCCGATGAAAGGGCATTTGGAATATCCCTCAAGCATACGCCATGGTATGCAGATTTTGCAAATTACATTATGTGTGGGCTGATGTTGTATGAGTTGAGCTTTTACCAACAGAAAAGATTCCTGTTCGATGTTAAAAATTACTTTTGGGATGAACCATACTTGTTCTCAGAGGGTGTTGATCATGTCATTAGAAGGTGTATTCCGGAAGAAGAAGCGGTAGAAATTCGGCATGCTTGCCACACATCTCCAGTAGGAGGTCACCATGGTGGTGTTCGCGCTGCTGCTAAAGTTCTCCAGAGTCGATACTACTGGCCGTCACTCTACAAGGATGCACATGAGTTTGCAAAGAAATGCTCTAAATGTCAGCAGCAAGGCGGAGTGTCTAGAAGACATGAATTACCTCTCACTCCTATTTTAGAGGTCGAGCTATTCGATGAATGGGGGATCAATTTCATGGTCCCATTTCTGAGCTCGTTTGGAAATAAATATATCTTAGTGGCTGTAGATTATGTTTTCCAAATGGGTGGAAAGCCATCACACTTCCAAACAACGTAAGGAAAAACGTTGTCCAATTTCTGAAACACTACATCTTCGCAAGATTTGGCACTCCGAGAGCAATCATTAGCGATGGGGGATCCCACTTTCACAATAAGTTGTTCTAAATGGTACTGAGTAAATATGGGGTGAAACATAAAGTGGCAACCCCATATCATCCCCAAACAAGTGGCCAAGTCGAAGTGTCGAATCGGGAAATCAAAAGCATTTTGGCAAAGACAGTAAATATCAATAGAACTAATTGGTCTAGGAAACTCGATGAAGCACAATGGGCATATCAGACTTCTTATAAAACACCTATCGGGATGTCTCCATATCAGTTGGTTTATGGTAAGGCTTGCCATTTGCCAGTCGAGTTAGAAGACAAGGCACTGCAGGCATTGAAAGCTTTAAATTTGGACTGGTCAAAAACTTCAAGGGAGAGAGTAGAGCTGCTGAACGAACTAGATGAATTTAGACTTAGATCATATGAAAGTGCAGCCATCTATAAAGAGAAGATGAATAAATGGCATGATGTTCGGATACTCAAGCGGGACTTCAAGGTAGGAGATTAGGTTTTGTTATAAAACTCGCGACTTAGACTCTTCCTCGGAAAGCTCAAATCCAAATGGTCTGGACCGTTAAGAGTAACGCGAGTGTTCATCAATGGTGCCATAGAAGTTGAAGATCAGGAAGGACCTCCATTTAGAGTGAACGGTCAATATCTGAAATTGTATCTGGGGGATTATCAAGACATTTCGTTGGTCGAAGTGGTATATCTGAAAGACGCCTAAAGGCACTACTGCGTCGTGTCGTGACGTTAGGCAACCCAAATTCCCTTTAATTGCTTTATTTTTATTATTATCAGTACTTATTTCCTAGTAATAGAATGGTATGTTGTTTGTGCAGGTGAAAGTACGCGAGGTGTTTGAAAAAGTGAAGGATGTCAAACAATAGATCCTGTCGGTGAGTCGCCGAAGAGGTTGGCGAATCCGACCTTATCCGCCATTTGACTCAAGACCTCGTCAATACTAAAGTCTGTAAAACTTGACGAGATTTGGAGATTATTTGTGAATCGCCAACCATTTCAGCGATCACGATTAAAACCACCGTTTGGACCTTCCCAATGACTAGAGATTCTGTAAACCTCGGCGAAACAAGTAAATGCTCGGTGACAAGCCAACTGATCCGGCAATTCAGATTGATATCGCCGAGTACGCAGAAATTGGACGACACTTGAGTAAAGCTGTAACAAGGTGGCTGTGAAGCATTCGAGAAAGTGGTTTGAAAATAGGCTTGTTGGGTTGTTTAGCGATGCTGTGGAGAGCTTGCTGAATTACTCAACGACTCGCTTAACGTCCCCACCTTGATGTATTTTTAATGCTAAAATGGTGGAAGGTCTACACAGAAAAGTCACAGAAGAACCATGCCACCCTGACAGATGGAACAACCGCATAACCAGGATCACTTCTTTACCTCTCTATTTGTCTTACTTATTTTTAGTGTTCGGTACTTTTATTCGCATTTGAGGACAACCGCTTTTATTTGTGGTGGGGTAAGGCCCACCTTTTTTGTGTTATTTGTGTTCATGCTTTGTATATATATTTGGGTTGTTTTGTTTAAAATTGTTGCTACACTGCTTTTCTGTGGATGTTTGAGCTTGTGGCTCCGCTTATTTTTTATTGCAAAATGATTTTGACCTTCCAAAATTTTTTGAATTTTTTCGCACATTTTTGTGCCACCCCTCGTGAGTTGATGTGGCTGTTCTTTTGCGAAAAATTGAGTTTTGGTTTCGATCAATATCGATGACTTGAATAGTGCTCTCAATCTAACGAAAATGAATGTACGGCTACGACGAGACCAAATAAAGTTACATAGACAATATGTGAACTCTTTGCATCTAGTTGTGATTAGCCATGTATCGAATTGATTCTCTTGTAATGACCGTTGCCCACTAGCGAAAGTGTGTGGTCTTGTTTGCATCAATAAACCAAGAATTTTCCATGTTAGTCTGATTGATTTAGAAAGGTGTGCTCTTGAAATGATCTTAGGAAGCTTTAAAGAGTGTGAGCCAAAATTTGACATAAACCTCTTTTGTGGCCTACCCATGAGTGTGTGAAACTCTTTTGAAAACCCTTTGAACCTTACCTCTCTTTGGAAGAACCTTGATGAACCCTAGACCCTACTTGACCCATTACCTATAATCCTCTTGATTTGTGGTTTAGCGAATAGCCAACTTAGGCCAAAAGTGTAAGTTGGGGGTGTGGTAAAAAGTAAAAGGAGAAGTCAAGAAGTGAAAGAAAAGTCCCATTTACCCCATGGTGTTGCAGAACAATGGAAATCCCTAAAAAAAATAAAAATGTGTGTGGAATAAAGTACCAAAAAAATCGGGTTTCCAAGCAATCCATGGAGATGAATAAAAAGATGACTTATAAGCACTACAAAACGAATTTATAAAGGAAAAGAAGGGAATGCCTTGAGAATACCACATCTCACGAGGAAAAAGTCACTAAGCCTAAATGACCATACCTTTGCACTCATCCCCATTAGAAGCCTTAGAAAGGCATTTTTGATCTTGAGTAGGCCGAATCGGAAGTCGATTGGAAAATAAGGACAAACGTATGGGTAAAAACATGCACTGTGTTCCTCTTTTTTAGTGTGAGTGTTGCATTTGATTCCTGATCTTGAATTGATTAAACTTTGTGTGTGAATATGAAATCATTCTTTATGTGAAGGCATTTAAATACTTCATGTTGAGCTTGATTGCACAAGTCGCAAGTATTGTGAGCACGAGAATCTTTGGTAATGGTGTGTCACAACTTAAATCTTTGAATACACAATTGATCCTTGCATTAGTAAATTGAGTCTGGTTGTGTGCATTCATGATTTAGTCTTGTATAGCACTATTTGAGACACCTTGTTGAACGGCTGAACAAAGTTTTCTTGAGGACAAGCAAAAGTTTAAGTTAGGGGTGTAGATGAGTCCACAAATTGGACTCATTTAGGGCTTTATTTTGATAGAAATAATGTCCTCAAATGCTTATTTTGTCTCAATATCTGATGAAAACTCTTAAGTTTCGCGTATTTAAAGTTTTAGTGGAAGCATGGACAATTAGGCACAAAAAAGAAAAAAACGGCTGAAAAGAATGAAGAAGCTAAAGCATGCGCATCGCCAAGCACGCTTGGCAATTCGCCAAAGGGACGCACTCCGCCCTTTGTTCCAGTAGCGAAGCCTTGAAGGAGCAGGATCAAAAAGGAGATGAAAGGAGCAGTCGGTGTTTCGCCAAATAATTCCACGAAGTAGTACTATGTCGCCTAGTGATACAGAGCACGATGATACTGAAAGCTAGTGCAAGACAGCGACGAACTACACCAAAGGGCGAATCACCGAGTTAATCAGCGATTCTGACTAACCTCGCCGAAAGATCCGCTAGCACTATTTTCTGGAGTCTATAAATACTAAACTTATTATTAATTTTTAAAAGCCGAACCATTATTATAATTTTCACAATAGAATAGTACCCTTTGGGATATTTTCTCTAAAGTTTGGAGAGGGTTTTTTTGGGAGACTTGAAGAAAGAAGGATTTCATCTTCCCCAATTTGGAAGTGGGTCTTCTCCATTCTTCTTCCTTTGCTTAAATCAGGGTTTAATTCCTTATACGCATTTGATTTTAGTATCATTTAAGGTGTATTTTGTTATTTCATGATGTCTGGCTAAAATCCCCCCATTCTTGAGGTGTGATTTTGGAAATATGTGTTGATATTGTTGTTGGGTCTTGCTTGCTGATAGGATACATGTATTTTAATGGTGATTTCACCTAGTGGTTATGGTTTAATTTAATTGGTTTGTAGTTGCAAATACAAAACCACCCATGTGTTTTCGGCTTGCCTGAGAGGGAGGTCGCGAAACCAAGACTACTAGACTGATGACCTAAGGAGTGGGTCGACCTGAAGTTCTGTTCGAGTGGGTGAGCCCTAGTCCCATAGCCTAACACTCAGCTCGAGAGAGTGAGTGGGGTAAGGCGTAGGCTGGCCTTTATGCGGCAAATAGGTGTCCGAGAGGAACACATTTGAAACGGGGTAAGTTGCCCGAGAGGGAACTTATTTTCATCTTAATCTTAACCTAGTCACTATTATCTTGCAAATTTCCTATCGAAAGCATGTAACCAATGATTTATCTCGACTTGTATTGCGGTCACACCCTAAGAACTCTTCCCCATAGTTGTTTTTCTTGTTATTTTTGTTGTTTTTACTACTTGTGACAAAACCCCCAATTGATATTTGACACTTTTGTGTCACCCCCTTTTATTCAGTATGTTTTTACTCGTTAATGTTTTTAGCTACGACTAAGCATCAGCGATTTTAGTTTCAAAAGGCTTACTTGAACATACAAGATCTTGAAATATTAATGAGTAAGTTGTCAAGTGCCACACAGAGCTTTAGTGAGACTCTAAGTCCGTGACAATGTGGTATCAGAGCAAAGGTATGTACTAAGGGAATGGCCAATGAAAGAAACGTAAACGCTGCTAGCACCACCAACGTCAGGCTGGATGGTGGAAAGACGAACCACAATGCAAAGAAGAACCACAAGAGTAGTGAGGAAATGTTGCTCGACTCTACACCAAGAGAAATGCTAACATCTCACCAACATTTGACCACCGTAGCAAGTAACGATGAACATAGTGAAGAGGCCATTGACATCACCGTCGAAGAGGAATGGGTCGCAAGGGTTGAAATGGCGAGGTAGGCCGTTGAGATATTAGGTCGATGTTTGAACAAGGTTGATTGCAAGTTCAAGAGTCTGCATGACTTCAGCCTTGAAGAGAACGACCACATCCATAAGGAGTTGGAAGGCCACCAGCGTGATAAGTTCAAGATGAAGGAGGCCATCAGTTCCTTGGAGTATCGGCTCATGGAGGCGTTAAGAACTATTAACACGATGAGGGCCAAGATGAAAACACTCAAGGATGGTGTGGAAGTTGGTGGCTTATCGTCGTTCGACCGAGATAGATGATTTAACGTATCAGGACACTACTTCCAGTTCAAGTGCCAACGATCGTGAGTAGTAATATAACCCAACTAGTGTGTTGGGGTCGAGTCCCAAGGGAGCGGTTTGTAATTGAGAATCAATAGAAAAGTAAGAATATTTTCAAGTCAATAATAGTTAAAAACATTTACGAAGAAACACATGATAAATTAAAGGGTGACACAAGTGTCAAGTATAAAAGGGGGGTTTGTAGTCAGCTAACAACTAAAAACAGCAATTAACACGAATATGGAGACGGGATTCTTGGGATGTGATAGGATTATCTGCTATGGTAAACAATCGGGTAATTGCAATTAATAGTAAACCGCTGTAAATCAGTGAATATGCTAGACTTTAGTGGGGCAAACTTTCTCTCAAAAAATTTACCCCGAATCGAATTGGTTTCCCTCGAACACCAATAAGACGTAATGAAGCACAACCTTCACTTTAGTCCATTCACTCTCTCGAGCTGAATGTGTGGGAAAGGGTTTAGGATTCACTCTCTCGAGCTGAACCCATCTCAACCCAATACCCATAGACCATCGATTCAATAATTTTTGTTTTACGACCTCTCTCTCGAGCAAGCCAAAAACACGAAGTTAAGATTGTATTTACAACTACAACCCATTAAATTCAACCACAATTACTGAACGAAATCACTTTTAAACAAAGAATAAACAATCAATTAGCAATACCCAACAGTTAATTCAACCCATAAGCACATAATCACATCCCAAGAATTGGTGTTTTAGCTAGACATAGTAAAAAGATAGAAATTGATACCGAAATGTGTTTCCGTCAATTGGGTATGATTGATATAGTCTTTACAGACGTCTAAGATGAAAAATCTTCAATAACCACTTCCAATTTCTTCAAAATGGGAATCATCAAAATCTCCAAAGCTATGGAAAATTGTCTCCAAAAACCATGTTTGAAAATTGCATAACTCTGAAAAATGGTTTCTGATAACATAAACTCTTTCTAAACTAAAAATTCAAATAAGTATTTATAGTTGTCAAAAAGTGTGTTGCGAAGGATCACTCGGCGCAGTAAGTCGGGATTACCGATCCACCCTTTGGTCATTTGTATCTTCATTTAGCTTTTCCCTTCAGCATCCTTGAGGTGTTGTACCTTTAGGCGATAAGTCACTGCATCGCGGAACTGTTCAGCGACACGCCGACTGCTCTTTTATCTCGCCCACTAGATCTTCTCCTTCAAGTCTTGGCACACTAGAACATTAGCCGAGACCAAGGCCATTCGGCGACTCGCCTAATGGGTTAGGCGATCCTCAGACCTTCATTTCTTCGTTCTTTGAGCCGCCTTGTTCCTTCTTCCTTAATAGTGTTCATGCTTTGTCCCGAAGTCGAAATACCTGAAATTCAATGATTTACATCAGTTATTGAGACAAAATATGCATTTGAGGACACTAAATTAATTAAAATAGATCCCTAAATGAGTCCAAATCATGGACTCATCAACACCCCCAACTTAAACTTTTGCTTGTCCTCAAGTAAAACTCAAGCTCAGCAGTTCAAAAAGGATGTCTCAAACGGTACTACATAAGATTCAATCATGAATGCACACAAGAAGACTCAACTTACTCATGCACTGATCAATAATACACTCAAAGATTCAAGTTGTGACTCACCATTACCAAAGAATCTCAAACTCACATTACTTTCTTCAAATGCAAGTTCAAGCTCAACAAAGGTGATCAAATGCCCTCACACAAAGATTGATTCCATATTCTCACACAATGATTCAACAATTTAAAGTAATGTGATCCCTGGCAGCGGCGCCGTTTGATTAAAGTATCTGAACGCTTCATCCAATACTAAATGTCCAAGATAATTCAATAGTAATATAACCCAACTAGTGAGTTGGGGTCGATCCCACAGGGTGTAGTACTTCCTTCAAATTCAATTATAAAAGTACAATGACAACCTCTCCAATCAAACAGTTCTTGCACAATTAATGTTCAAATTTCAAATTTTGGGCTTTAACTACCACTCCAAATTTACACTTCAATACAAATAATTAAATAGTAGAGTAATGCTTGGGGAATTGATCAGCCAATTATTGAATCTCAATGAAATGGATAAACGTTAATGCTCATAATGGGATAATTTGTTGTCGGTAGATCGAACCATATATAAACTAATTTTCTCTTGAACAATTACCTTTTCTATGTTGAATTCTCTCGAACTTCAACACCAATCGAAAGAAGCCCAGCTCTTTTCCCTCATCACCTCCACTCTCTCGAGATGGATACAAAGGCTAGATCACTTGATTTCACTCTCCCAAGTTGAAACCAAGAAAACCCACTACTAAGGACACTAAGATTGCCACTTTGGTTATACATCTCTCTCTCGAGCAAGTGCAGAACACTGAAATTGTTACACGAAATCATGCAATTCAACCTCGAAACACAACAACTTAGACCCACTTCAAACTAACATCATTAGTCACAATTAAAGAACACCCACTAAGTAAGACTCAACAATTGGCTTTATGATCAAAACCCCAAGTGAAGGGTTTTTGCATCTCATGTCAAAAATGAGAAAATCAAAATCAATTATCACTCCCACAGCCGGGTAAAAATGAGAATTATCTCAGGAAATCAACTAAATATATGTTCTATTACAAAATCTCTAAGAAAATCTGGCTAAAATCACTAGGAAAGACCTTTGGTAGTTTTGTCCCTCTAAGTAAGTTTTTCCTCACGTTTTTTAATACCTTTCTCTCTTTATCCAAAACTCATTTAAACAAGTCTATAGTGTCACTGCCTATGACCATTTGACGAGGTAAGTTGGGTGTCACCGATAGATCGGCGATTCACCGATTGTTCTTTATCTCGCCTTCATTTTTGGCTTCTTCTTGGTCTGGCTACTGTAACTTTACGCGATCCAGGCCAGGATCACCGAAGGACTCCGCTTTACCCTTGGTCTTTCAATCTAGCCCATCAACACTTGCTTGAATGTTCTTCAACACTTTTGGCGATTTGGTTGTCCTTCGCCAACAAGATCAGCAATTCCCTAAACATAGTTTCTGCTCGCCGAATTAACCCCCATTTTAGCTCCGGCATTCTATAACTTTAGGCGGTATCTTGACGATTTGGAGATTCACCGAATGACATTTTCAATTTGGCAATTTGCCGAATGGCAACAGCGATCTTCAGGTCTTTATTTCTATATTCCTTTAGCGTGCTTTGTTCCCTTTTTTTATCAATGATGTCCATGCATCATTCCTAATTTCAAATACCTGCAATTTCAAGGATTTACATCATTCTTTGACACATAATATGCATTTGAGGACACTAATTTTGTTAAAATAAAGCCATAAATGAGTCCAAATTGTGGACTCATCAACGCCCCTAACTTAAAATTTTGCTTGTCCTCAAGTAAAACTCAAGTTTAGCAGTTCAAAAAGGATGTCTCAAATTGTGCTACACAAGACTCAATCATGATGCACACAAGAAGACTCAACTTACTCATGCAAGGATCAATTGTACACTCAAAGATTCAAGTTGTGACTCATCATTACCAAAGAATCTCAAGCTCACATTACTTGCTTCAAATGCAAGTTCAAGCTCTACAAAGGCGATCAAATGCCCTCACACAAAGAATGATTCCATATTCTCACACAATGATTCAACAATTAAAGTTTCGGAATCAAATGCAACGCTCACACTCACAAAGATGAACACAATGTAAGATTTTCACCCATAGGCTTGCCCTTATTTTCCAATCGATATTTGTTTCAGCTCATTCAAGATCAAAAAGTTCTTTTCAAGGTTTGTAATATGGCTGAGTACAATGGTATAGTCATTTAGGCTCATAGGTTGTAATCCCCTTGAAATGTGATATGAACAACACCCTTTTCCCTTTTCTTTATCATTTTCATTCAAGCTCAAAAGTAACCTCTTATTCATCTTCCATGGACCATTGGAAACCCCATTTTCTTTGTATTTTCACAACTTTATTCCACAACTTTTTCTTTCTTTTTCTTTTTCATCTTTTTCTTATTCTTTTTTTATATATGGAGGGTTTTCATTTTTCTCAAAACATGGGCAAAAGAGGCTTCTTTGCATTTTCTTGATTCACCTTTTCTTTTCACCAAACCACCAACTTAGGATTTTGGCCTAAGTTGGCTATTCAAACATGCCACAAATCGTGAGGATTATGGGTAATGGATCAAGAAAGGTTTGGCTTTCATCATGTTTCTTCCAAGAAAACTTAAGGCTCAAGGGGTGCTCAAAAGGAGTTCACACACTCACAAGGTAGGCCACAAAAACAGGTATAATGTCAAATTGGTTGACACTCTTTAAAGTTTCCTAAGATCATCTCAAGAAATTGCGTCACTTAGTTAACCGGACTAACGGGGAAAATTCTAGGTGTCATTATACATAGTTCACCGTAAGCTTATCACAGAAGGCATCAATACCAATGTCAAAACAAGACTCCACACTTTTGCTAGTGTGCAATGTTCATCACAAGAGACTCAATACGGTACTTGGCTAGTCACAACGAGATGCAAATAGTTTACATATTTACTATGCAACTTTATTTGGCCTCATCGTAGCCATGTATTCATGTTTGTTCGATTATAAGCACTATTCAATTCATCTGTATTGATCAAAACCGACACTCAAATTTGCAAAAGACAACCTCTTTCAACACAAGCAAGAGGTGATTAAAAAGAGAAGGAGGTTCGTTGAGGACACTGAGTAATCTCCACACCCCCACCAAAAGCAATTTACATTGTCCTCACTGTGGGTGGATAGCTGGCATTTTACCGCAAATAAAACAAAATAGGCATAGTAAATAAAGACTAACAAGAAATGAAAACAATCTAGTGTGTAAACAAGTAAAGCATGGTAACGAGGAATCTTCACTAAATGCCTAGTTGGCGATGGAGTGAAATGGTCACCGAATGCTTCGGTGTTGCGCCTAATGTTCTTCAGATCACCCTTAGTTCCAGTAGACTGCATTCCCACAGAGGGCAGATCGAAAAAGATGTAGGGGTCGCCGAACATATCGACAGTCTGCATAATGAACTCAGAATATCGCCGGTCAATCCTTGAGGGGCATTGTCAGCGTTGACTAGAAAGGGAGAGAAAAATTGGGTCGCCTAAACACATCGGCGAAACGTCGACTGGTGAATGTGCCCCGCCGAATGTTCCAGAGTCTAAGCCTCATTTTTGAGATCCATAAGGCGAACCAAATCATGCTCGCTGAACTGATTCGGCGACTCACCGAGAGTACAAGGTCTTGCTCATGATCCCAGTCCGACAAAATCAACACATATTATTTAAAACACTAACACTTGGGTTGCCTCCCAAGAAGTACCTTATTTAACGTTGTGGCATGACGAGGAAATTCTCTCAAGCATCATCCAGATACACCACCTCAATCAAAGAAATCTTCAAGCATTCTCCAAAGTATAATTTCAAGCATTGACCATTCACCTTAAATGCAGGTCCCTCTTGACCCTCAACTTATATGGAACCATTGGTGAGTACTCTTGTCACTCTAAATGGTCCTGACCATTTGGACTTGTGTTTTCTGGGAAAGAGTCTATGTCGGGAGTTGTATAGTAACACTCAATATCCCACCTTGAACTCTCTCTTAAGTATCTTTGCATCGTGCCACTTCTTCATTTCTTCCTTGTAGAGAGCTAAACTTTCGTAAACTTTAAACCTGAATTCATCCAACTCATTTAACTGCTCTACTCTCTCTTTTGAGGTTTTTGTCCAGTCCAAATTTAGAACTTTCAAAGCCCACATTGCTTTGTGTTCTAGCTCAACTGGTAGATGGCAAGACTTCCCAAAAACTAGCTGATACGGAGACATACCAATAGGATTTTTGTAAGCGGTGTGATACGCCCATAGTGTGTCATCAAGCTTTCGAGACAAATGAGTCATATTAGAATTCATTGTCTTAGCCAAGATGTTCTTGATCTCTCGGTTTGATAGTTCAACTTGACCGCTTCTTTGGGGATGATATGAAGTCGCTACTTTGTGTTTCACCCCATACTTACTCAATGCAGCTGAGAACCATTTGTTGGAAAAGTGGGAACCACCATCACTAATAATAGCTCGACGAGTACCAAATCTAGCAAAGATTTAGCGTTTCAGAAATTGAACCACACTTCTCCCTTCATTGTTTGGAAGTACCACAACTTTGACCCATTTAGAAACATAATCTACTGCCACCTTGATATACTTATTACCAAAGGAACTCACCAAGGGACCCATGAAATTGATTCCCCAAACATCAAATAGCTGGACTTCCAAGATGGGAGTAAGAGGTAACTCGTGTCTTATAGATACTTCACCTTGCTTCTGACATTGGGTGCATTTCTTCACAAATTAATGTGCATCTTTGTAGAGGGATGGCCAATAGTATCCACTTTGGAGAACTTTAGCGGTTGTACGCACACCGCTATGATGGCCTCCAACCGGTGAAGCATGACAAACATAGAGAATTTCAACCGCCTCTTCTTCCGGATCACACCATCTGATGATATGATCTGCACACTCTCAAAACAAGTATGGTTCATCCTAAAAGCACTTTTTAACATCAAACATGAAGCTTTTTTGTTGGTAGAAGTTCAGCTCATCCGGCATTAATCCACACACTATGTAATTGGCGAAATTAGCTTACCAAGGAATTTGTTTGAGAGTTAATGCAAACACTTGTTCATCGGGGAAGGAATCGTCTATGTCAACCTCAGGCTCGTTATTTTCCTTGCCCTCTAATCTAGATAAGTGGTCAGCCACCTGATTTTCACAACCTCTTCTATCTTTAACCTCAAAGTCAAATTCTTACAATAGGAGCACCCACTTTATCAACCTTGGTTTTGCATCCTTCTTAGCCATTAGGAAGCAGAGTGCAGCATAATCAGTGTGAACAATTACTTTAGTGCCTAACAAGTATGCCCGACATTTCTCAAATGAATAGACTACCACACACAACTCTTGTTCGATCACGGTATAATTACGTTGAGCACTGTTTAGAGTCTTGGTTGCGTAATAAATTGGGTGAAAAAGTTTATTGCATTTCTGCCCCAATACAACACTCAATGCTGCTCCACTTGCATCACACATTACTTCAAAAGATTCTGACCAATCAGGACTGATAATGACCAGGGTCGATTCTAATTTTTCCTTCAATCACCGGAAAGCCACCATACAAGCATCATAAAATTGATATTTCACCTCTTTCTCTAAGAGTTTGCATAAAGGATGTGCAATCTTTAATAAGTCTTTGATGAACCTCTAGTAGAAACCGGCATGTCCTAAGAATCTACGAACCCCTTTACCGAAATTGGTGGTGGCAATTTCTCAATAACTTCAACATTTGCTCTATCAACCTCCAGCCCCTTTTGCGACACCTTGTGACCAAGTACTATTCCTTCTTTAACCATGAAGTGACACTTTTCCCAGTTGAGGACCAAGTTCGTCTCCACACATCTTTGTAGAACTTGTCCTAAGTGTTCTAAGCACGTCTCAAAGGTATCACCCACAACTGAGAAGTCATCCATAAATACCTCCATTGAATCTTCTACCATGTTGGCAAAAATCGATAGCATGCAACGCTGGAAGGTTGACCTTTTAAAGGGAAAGGTACCATAGGGGCATGTGAAGGTGGTTTTCTCTTAGTCTTCCGGTGCGATGGAGATTTGGTTGTAACTGGAATACCCATCTAAAAAGCAGTACCAACCCCTCTCTGATAGCCGATCAAGCATTTGATCGATGAAAGCCATGGGAAAGTGATCCTTTTTAGTCCATGAATTTAGCTTTCGATAATCCATGCATACTCTCCACCCGGTCACCGGTCTAGTCGGCATAAGGTCCCCCTTTTCATTTGGGACTACGGTGATACCTCCCTTTTTCGGTACACATTATACCGGACTTACCCATTTGCTATCTGCAATAGGGGTAGATCACACCTGCGTCCAACCACTTGATGATCTCCTTTTTTACCACTTCTTGTATTTGTGGGTTCAATCTCCGCTGATGCTCAACACTAAGATTGCACTCATTATCAAGTTGAATTTTGTGAGTACAAATACATAGAGGGATGCCCACTATATAAGTGATAGTCCATCCTATAGCTTTTATATGTTTTCGCAACACTTCAAAGAGAAATTTCACCTGCCATTCAAGCAAGTCAGCTGCAATGATCACCGGTAAAGTGTTATTTTCCCCCAAGAAAGCATATCGGAGATGAGATGGAAGTGCTTTCAATTCTAGATTAGGGGGTTCTTTTGTTGATGGCTTTGCGGGAGGATTCTCTCTATTTTTTAGGTTAATATCCAACTTGATTGGAGTCTTCGAATACCCTCCTAAACTGGCCAAAGGAACTACTGCCTCCCCAAATCCTTGAATTTCGGATTCATCATAATTAGCAAGTACAGCTTCTAGGGGTTCATTCATGCACATCAAATGGCTTACGCTAGCCAATGCCTTATCGATAATACCATCAGTGGACACCACATGAATATCACTTGGGGGTTTCATGGATTTGAAAATATTTAAGGTTACTTTCAACATCCAGCAATGCTCTCCCGGTTGCTAAGAATGGCCTTCCCAAAATAAAGGGAATTTCAGCATCTATTTCACAATCTAAAATAAAAAAATCATCCGAAAAAATGAACCTATGATACCTTCACCAAGATGTCATAAAGTATCCCTACGGGATGTTTGATTGAGCGGTCTTCCATGAAGAGTCTCATTGTGGTTGCTTTCGGTTCACCCAACCAGAGTTGTTTGTATATCGCATAGGGCATTAAGTTGATGCTTGCTCCTAGGTCGCATAAAGCTTTAGCAAATTGGAGAATGCCTATGGTGCACAGAATGGTGAATGCCCCAGTCATAATTGCACTGCAACTATGTGAAACTTCAATTGTCTCAAAATCCAAACTCCTCTTCTTTGTGACCAACTCTTTCATGAACTTGGCGTACCCCGGCATTTCCAACAATGCTTCCATAAGGGAGAGGTTGATTGATAGTGTCTTGAACACCGATAAGACTTTCTTGAACTTTTCATCTTCATTCTTCTTCTTTAAGCGTTGGTAAGATGGTGGAGGTATTTTGAGTAAAGGTTGTATGACTTTCTGAATTTGAACATGTTGTTCCACTTCCTTGTGTGGTTTTTTGGCAAGGTTTTGATGAATAAGTAACTCTTGTTCCTCCATGTCTTTACATTCTTCATGCTTTTGAGCATCTTTATTTCCCATCACATTACCTATTGCCACCTTTCCGCTACGAGTAACTACAACCAGCCCTCTATCGTCATCCTCCATCGTTATCTTGGTTTCAATTGAGCTGATAGTAAACTCAGTTTTCCTTCAAGTGTCTTGATGGCATCGGCATGGGAGTTCACTTTACTATTGAATGATGAAAAGTCATTTTTCATCCCTTTCAACAAATCATCCAAACCTTCAACTTTATCAAGTATGTGTGACAACAAGTCATTCACCCGGGGACTACTTGCACTCCCTTTTGATTTTGGGCTTTCACTAGAGTGGGTATGGTTCTCCTCATGGTCATCTTCTCTTTTCCAATAATCATTTTGCTCAGCCCAATGTTGGTAGTATCTCCTTTGTTCTTCTCCCTTAATGATAGTTCCAACCTTGATTTCCGCCTCGTTGTAGGTAGCGTGGGTGGAAATCCTCCTTATATCTCTTGGAGTTCCAACCTTGATTTTCGCCTTGTTGTAGGTAGCGTGGGTGGAAATCCTCCTCATATCTCTTGGAGTTCCAACCTTGATTCTCCCCCGACCGGAAGAAGAACCCTCATCAACTCTAAACACTCCACATGTTCCCTTCATGTGCTCTTGTAGAAATTCAATTTAGGTCAACATCTTCTTGATGTTCTCGTCCCCCTCTCTCTCTTTGTCAAGTTGCTCTTGTGTTAATCTAAAACAAAACAGAGAGACTTGATCCTCTTGGGTATACCACGCTTGGTTTATCCTAGTCATGTCATCAAGAAGAAACTAAGCTACCTCAAATGATTGTAACTTTATTCCTCCTTGTACTAATTGATCAACCACTCCTTTATTAACCGAATCAAGACTTCGGTAAAAATATTGAAGTAACAAATCGTTTGGTAGCCCATGAGTTGGGCATTTAAGTAGGAGCTTCTTGAATCTCACCCATGTTTCATGGATGGGTTCCCCTTCCCGTCGCTTGAAATTTTGAATTTTGTCTCTAAGTTTCATCATTCTTGATGGAGAAAAGAACCTTGTGTTAAACGCTATAACCAGCTCCTCCCATGATGTGATGGAATTGTTTGGTAACTCAGCTAACCACTCATTAGCTTTTGCTGTTAAGGACAGTGGGAATAACCGTAACCGAATTGACTCTTGTGACACATTTTTGAATGAAAAATGGATGCAAACCACTGTAAAGTTTTTCACATGCTCATGCGGGTCTTCGTGATGTAGCCCTCCTTATAGTCCCCTCATTTAGAGTAGATGAAGAGTTGTGCTAGTGACTTCAAACATCACATTCTCATAAGTCTGTGGGATGCAAATCACACCCATTCCACCCGATTGAACTAGGTTTAGACACTATTCAGTTATTTATACCATCTCGATGACCTGTTTGGCTATCATTCATCTCTTCCTCACTCATGTTAACTTTTACGTAGTCCAAACAACTTACACAAAGTAGCCAAAACTAATTCAACTACAACCAACAAATTTGAAATTGTCAACTCTTCAATCAAAGAATTCTAAGTAACGCTACTCCCCGGCAGCGACGCCATTTTGATTTCACATATCAGGACACTACTTCCAGTTCAACTGCCAATGATCGTGAGTAGTAATATAACCCAACTAGTGAGTTGGGGTCGAGTCTCAATGTAGTGGTTCGTAATTGAGAATCAATAGAAAAATAAAAATGTGTTCAAGTCAATCATAGTTAAAAACATTTACGAAGAAAAACATGATAAATTAAAGGTGACACAAGTGCCAAGTATAAAAGGGCGGTTTGTAGTCAACTGGCAACTAGAAACAACAATTAACACGAAAATACGAATATGGAGAGGGGATTCTTGGAATGTGATAGGATTATGGGCTAAGGTAAACAACCGGGTATTTGCAATCAATAGTATACTGCTGTAATTCAGTGAATAAGCTGGACTTTAGTGGGGGTAAACTTTCTCTCGAATAATTTACTCCTAATCGAATTGGTTTCTCTCGAACACCAATAAGACGTAATGAAGCACAACCTTCACTTTAGTCCATTCACTCTCTCGAGCTGAATGTGTGGGAAAGGGTTTAGGATTCACTCTCTCGAGCTGAACCCATGTCAACCCAATACCCACAGACCATCGATTCAATAATTTTGGTTTTACGACCTCTCTCTCGAGCAAGCCATAAATATGAAGTTAAGATTGTATTTGCAACTACAACCCATTAAATTCAACCACAATTACTTAATGAAATCACTTTTAAACAACGAATAAACAATCAATTAGCAATACCCAACAGTTAATTCAACCCATAATCACACCCCAAGAATTGGGGTTTTAGCTGGACATAATAAAAAGATAGAAATTGATACCGAAATGTGTTTCCATCAATTGGGTACGATGGATATGGTCTTTACAAACGTCTAAGATTAAGAATCTGTAATACCCACTTCAAATTTCTTCAACATGGGAATCTTCAAAATCTCCAAAGCTAAGGAAAATTGTCTCCAAAAACCATGTTTTAAAACTGAATAACTCTAAAAATTGGTTTATGATTACATAAACTCTTTCTAAACTAAAAATTCAAACAAGTATTTATAGTTGTCAAAAACTGTGCTGATTCCAAAATCCTGGAGATCCAATTTCATCTTGGGTTGACATATAGTGCGACTTGTCAGATATATTTGGTCATATGGTATTTCCCCATTCTCTCCCCCGATCAAGATATCCCCCGTTTCGCTTAAGAAAGATAAATTGAATCATGAAAAATTTGGAGCGTGAAGTGCAATTAGATCCATTTTTGAGAGCATTCATATTACTATCATCAATTCGAATAATTTATGGTTGGCTTGGTTGGCTAAATAAATGAAGCATCCAGGCTTCGTTTAGAAAAAACCCAATTGGATTGGTAAGTTATCTATATAAGATATCTATGATTGATATTCATATTTTTTCTTTGTAAATAGATCCTAATTTTCAAGCAAAGTTATCTGAACTTTAATAAATAATTGTATAAAATGAATACGAAGGATCACTCAACGCAGTTAGTCGGGATTGCTGATCCACTCGGCGATCCGCCCTTTGGTCCTTTGTATCACCGTTCTTCTTTTCCCTTCGGTATCCTTGAGGTCTTCTACATTTGGGTGATAAGGCACTGCATCGCGGAACTGTTCGGCGACACACCGACTGCTCTTTTATCTCGCCGACTAGATCTTCTCCTTCCGGGGTTGGCACACTGGAACATTAGGCGAGACCAAGGCCATTCGGCGACTCGCCTAATGGTTTAGGCGATCCTCAGGCCTTCATTTCTACATTCTTTGAGCCGCCTTGTTCCTTCTTGCTTAATAATGACTATACTTTGTCCTGAAGTCCAAATACCTGAAATTCAAGGATTTACATCAGTTCTTGAGACAAAATATGCATTTGAGGACACTGAATCTATTAAAATAGAGCCCTAAATAAGTCCAAATCGTGGACTCATCAATAGAAAGGCCAAGGTCGAGGCTCCCAAGCCTCTTATGTTCAAAGGCGTCTGTGATGCGCAAGAGGTGGAGAATTTCATATTGCACTTGGAGAATTACTTTAAGTGTAACCGAGTCAAGAGTGGCGATGATGGCCATGCTATAGTGGAGGCTTAAAGAGACAAAAATAGGGAAGGGTCTTTGCACTATCAACACTAGGGAGCGATTCCAAGTGGACTTCAAGAAGGCATTCTTCCCTAACAATGTCATCTATGAGGTGAAGTGCAAGTTCAGGGATTTGAAGCAAACACGCAACATTCAGGCGTATGTGAAGGAGTTCACCATTCTAATGCTTCATATTCCAAACCTCATGGATAAATATATGTTGTTTGACTTTATGGATGAGCTACAAAAGTAGGCTTGGACGGAGTTGGAACACCGATAAGTTAGTACTATCGATGATGCCATCATGTAGGCCGAAGCTTTGACAAACTTAAGGCATGAAAAACCTGATAGAGCGAAAGGAGAGTACGTGAGAGGTAGGTATTCATGACCATGGTGGGGATGATCGTGGAAAAATCGAGGAGCTGCAACCACATCCCAAGAATCATGATACCTATAGGTCTGATGGCAAGAAGTCTGAACAACACGGTGATACGTAGAGGAAGGCAGAAACTTCCAAAAGAAACGGGGTCTACATATGCGGTGGGATGAATTTTGATGCAAGGTTCCCTGAACTGAAAAGCCTTTGTGCTATCCTGCGAGAGCAGAAAGAGAAGGATGCACAGGAGAAAGGACAAGACGCAGAGATGACAAAGTTGGGCTTGATAGGACTATGTGGAGCTATATTATGTAGCAGCCAAGGAAGTCGACAGAATACGGAGCATAGTATGTTGACATCACGATTAATGGAATACCCGCACATGATTTTGTTGACACGGGTACTGAGGCCAATATCATGACTAGTACGGTAGTGAAAAGGTTGGGGCTAAGTTACAGTTCAAGTACGCCCAACTCAGTATGGTCAATGCACCACTAACTCCCGTGTGTGGAGTCGCACGTGGAGTTAACATCACGCTAGATGAATGGCATGGCAAAACTAACTTCATTGTTGCTCTTTTAGACCTCTTTGACATAATTCATGGGCAAGATTTTTTCCAGCAGTGTCACTGAAGTTTTCGTAATCAAGACACAACTTCCGATGCAAGTGTTTATGTTCGTACAATAGTTTAGTAACCCAACCAAGGGTTGGGATCGTTTCCAAGGGAGTGGTTTAGAGAATTAATAGGAATTTTTTTTTTAGTTCTAACTAGTCCTAGCTAAAGACATTAACGATTAAAAAACATTGTAAATTAAAGGGTAACACAAGAGTGTCAATTAACAATGGAGTTTTGTCACTAGTGAGTAAAAACAACAAAATAAACAACGATTTCTAAGTAATGAGAGGGGATCCTTGGGATGTGACGGGAATATGGGTTAAGCTACATTATTGGGTACATGGTTTAGATAGAAGATTCATAGAATAACTATGACTAGGCTAAACTTTAAGGGGGATAAGCTCTCTCTCGAGCATCTTACCTCGTCTCAAATGCGTTCCTCTAGGACATCCACTTGCCGCATGAAGACCAACCTACGCCTTAACCCACTCACTCTCTCGAGCTGAGTGTGTGGACATGGGACTAGGGTTCACTCTATCGAGCTGAACGTCATGTCGACCAACTCACACTGGTCATCAATCTACCGGTCTTAGTTTTACGACCTCTCTCTCGAGCAAGCCGAAAACACATAAATAAACTTGTGTTTGCAACTACAAATTCATTAAATTCATCCACAACCACTAAACGAAATCACATCTGAACTACGAATAGACTATCATCAAGCCAGACACAACAATTATCTTAACCCATATTCACTAAATCACACCTGAAGAATTGGGGGTTTTAGCCACATATGTATAAGAGATAGAAATTTATACCAAATTGAGCTTACATTATACTGTGTATGAAGATTTTAGTCTTGATACAGGCAAAAATTGAAGAATCCAAGAGACCCAAATCCAAATCTTGAAGATGAAACCCTTTGGAACTTCAATTCTTCAAAACCATCTTAAACTTATAGCAAAAATATCAAAGAGTACTATTCTATATGAAAATTATAATAATTGTCCGACTCTTAAACCTATAACTCTAACTAGTATTTATAGTTTTCACAGATTTGTGCTGCAACGGATCATTCGGCGTCTTTAGTCGGAATCGCTGATCAACTCGGTGATTCGCCTTTTGGTGTAGTTCATCGCTGTCTTGCACGATCCTTCAGCATCGTCGTGCTCTGGGTCATTGGGCGACATAGTACTACTTCACGGAACTTGTCGGTGATGCGCCGACTACTCCCTTTTTCCGCCGTCTTGATCCTTTCCCTCAGGGCTCAGCACACTGCAACAAAAGGTGAAGTAAGACCCTTCGGCGACTCGCCAAGTGGACTCGGCGATCCTCAAGCCTTCATTTCTTCATTATTTTAAGCTTTTTCGTTGCTTTTTGCGATGTAGTGTCCATGATTTCCTTCAAACTTCAAATACCATAAACTTAAGGGTTTTCATCAGATATTGAGAGAAAATAAGCATTTGAGGACACAATTTCTATTGAAATATAGCCCTAAATGAGTCCAATTTGTGGACTCATTAACACCCCCAACTTAAACTTTTTCTTGTCCTCAAGCAAACTCAAGTTCAGCCAGTCAAAAAGGGTGTCTCGAACAGTACTACACAAGACTCAATCATGAATGCACACAACAAGACTCAATTAACTTATGCAAAGATCAAATGTGCACTCAAAGATTCAAGTTGTGACTCACCAATATCAAAGGATCTCATGCTCACAATACTTGCTTCAAATGCAATTCAAGCTTGACCAAAGTGTTCAAATGCCTTCACACAAGAATGATTCCATATTCACACAATGGTTTGCAGTTTAAAGCTTCGGAATCAGATACAACTCTCACACTCACAAAGATGAACACAATACATGCTTTCACCCATAGGTTTGCCCGTACTTTCTAATCAACATTTGTTTCAACTCACTCCAGATCAAAAAGGTCTTTTCAAGGCTTGTAATGGGGATGAGTGCAAATTTATGTTCATTTAGGCTCAGTTACTTTATCCTCATGAAATGTGGTGCTCACAACACTTCCTTTCCTTTTCCTTCATCATTCTATTTAATGCTCATAAGTCATCCAATTATTCACTTTCCATGGATTGTTTGGGAACCCCATCTTTTTTGTACTTTATTCCACAAATTTCTTTTTTATTGTTTTTCTTTTTGTTTTTATTTTTATATAGAGAAGGGTTCCATTTTTCTCAACAACATGGGTTAAAGGAGACTTTCCTTGCACTTCCTGGCTTGCCCTTATCTTTTTACCACACCCCCAACTTAGGCTTTTGGCCTAAGTTAGCTATTCAACTAACCACAATTCAAGAGGATTATAGGTAATGGATTAAGAAAGGTCCAGTTTTAATCAAGTTTCTTCCAAAGAAGGGTAATGCTCAAAGGGTGTTCAAAAGAGAATAACACGCTCGCATGGTAGGTCACAAAAGAGGTATATGTCAAATTGGATCACACTCTTAGAGTTTGCCTAAGATCATATAAAGAGACATCATCACTTAGTTAACCGGACCAACGGGGAAAATTCTAGGATCTATCATGCATGGTTCAAAGTAAGCTCATCACACTAGGCATTCACACTACTGCCAAACAAGACTCCACATTTTCTCTAGTGTGCAATGATCATCACAAGAGAATCGATTTGATAAATGGCTAAACACAACGAGATGCAAAGAGTTCAGATATTGTCTATGCAACTTCATTTGCCCTCATCGGAGCCGTACATTCATGTTCTTTTGATTGTAAGCAATATTCAAGTCATCAGTATTAATCAGAACCGAGACTTAATTTTTGCAAAAGAACAGCACCATTCAACACACGAGAGGTGGGCAAAAAATTTCGGACAAGTCAAAATTCATTTTGCAATTTAAAATAAAAGGAGTCATAAGCTCAAACATCCACACAAAAAAAGCCGTATAAACGCAATTTTAAACAGAACAGTCCAAATTATATCAACAAAACATGAACACGAGTAGCACACAAAGGTGGGCCTCACCCCACCACGAATAAAAACATTTGTCCTCAAATGCATATAACAAAATATCCAGAATGTAAATTAAAGAAAGAAATAGAGGGAGGTAAACAAGGTATCCTGACTAAGCAGTCGCTCCATCTGCCTGGGAATCAGTGCCCGATGTGTCATTGTGAATCTGGGCATCAGTTCTTGGAGTCATGCTCCAGGTTTGGGCATCAAGAACCGGGGCTATTTCTGATGCATCGACCCTGTTAGGTCCATTAGGAGTGACCTCCTGCAAATTTTCCTAATAGGCATGTACAGCGGCATAGAATTCTCGGGCCCATGAAGGTACTTTTTGGTTTCTTGGAATTTTTGAAATAGGTATCCGACCAGAAGATGCATAGACTTCCCTGACACCCTTGCCCTTTCCCTTATATTTTTTCCCACCAGACGTGGGCAGTGTAGTAGCCTTGCCTTTGGATGTAGCGGCCTCTTCATTCATCGTCTTTCTTTCAGTCTTCTCTTGGGCTGGTACAATTCTCTCGGCAACTTTTGGTTTCTCCATATCAGCAAATCCTCTAGAAGAATCAAAGAGATTGGCTTGAAAGTCCCAGTGAGTCAGCCAAGAGTTGAAATGCATGCAAAATCAAAGGGGCAAAAAAGGGAGACCAAGAATACTTTCGGCGAGTCGCTGAGTACTTTTGGTGACCTCAGGCTTTTTGCTGAAAGTTACGGCATTAAACATCAAATTCCACAAGAAATTAAAGTGAGACGAGAGGATTTGGCGAACCGCCGAGTAGTTCGGCGGGTAAGACCTAGCTCGCCAAACAGCCTAATGTGCCTATTCTCAACCCACCTTCTCGAATTCAACCCCTTAACCCCAAAAACAAAGTCAGCACATGCACTAGTGATATTTAACTCAAATCCATAACATCCAAACACAATCCCACAAAATATACTTCTGCTAAAAGCATAAACAGACGGGGTCTCAACACTTATAAACAAATTGAGCCACATTTAGAGAGTAATACAGGCACACACAAGAACAAGATACGAATATTGCAAATGAGTACAAATTGCATAAAATAGTTTCGAGTGTCAGGCAACCAACCTTTGATGCTGATAACGATAAGACTGAAATGCGAAGTAGCAGAAAAATTCAACTCCGAGCACAAATCAACCAACCGAAATACTAGTAAAATGAAAAAATAATAAAAATACTACCTTGGTGTGGGTTTGTGAAGTTTAAAAGCAAGGGAAAGTGAAGAATATGGACTCTTAAGACCTGTGACCTTCATAAACTATCCAGTTCGTGTCCACTCGGCGACATTAGTCGCACTTGCCGATCCATTCGGCGACACACCAAATGGTCATTTGACTTGCCAAGTTTTATAGGACCTTCAGTCAACGAGAGGGTCCAAACGACGATCTTAATCATGGTCGCTGACCTGGTTGGTGACACATCGAACTAATTCTCAAGCTAGCTGAGTTTTACAGGCTCCAATTTATACGTGTGTTGAGACAAACGGCGGGTCAAGTTGGGTACGCCGACCTCTTCGACGATCCGCCAACTGACCATTTTGATCACCAATCTGCATTTTCCAAACACTTTCCACACTTAAACCAGCACAACTAACACACCATTATATATAAAACCAAAAGAAAGTAGTAAATGGATTTGGGTTGCCTCCCAAATAGCGCCATAGTTAACGTCGTGGCACGTCACGAGTCACCAATTAGGCTTCATTGTTGGGGTTAGCCATATCATCACTAGGCAACCCCCTATTTTTCTGTGAATGGAGTTTAGGCAACGCATGGCCCATAAGGTTCTCGAGCAGCTGGACAGCTCTGGAATGAGACCAAATCATTCGCTTCATCCCGTCAATGTCTTCTTTCAATTCTTCCAGATCTCTATATTGCTTAGTCACCTTGTGGAAAATGGTTGATAGTATTCCCTCAATGCGTTTAGCTTCATTGTCCTTGGGATTTCTTCGCTCCTGAGGAGGGAATTATTTATCCTTCCTCTTTCACTGAGCCTCGATCTTCACCATCTTTTTGGCCAACTCATCCATCTGAGTCATCAGTGCGGTCATCATGAAGTTCTTTTCTACTTCTTGGTTCATTTTAGTTATATTTGTCAAGCAGTTGGACTGACATCGCATATGAATGTTTTGCAATATCACCCGGAATAAGTTGGTCGACCACCCTCTTGTTCCGGGGTCAAGACCTTTGTAGAAGTAGTCAATGAGGATTATGTCGGGAATGTCATGAATTGGCCATTCAGTGATCAGTTCTTTAAACCTTGCCCATGACTTATGGACCCTTTCGCCATCCAATTGCTTGAAGGTTTTGATTCTATCCCGAATTATCATTACCTCTAATGGAGGAAATTCCATTAGCTCGCAAGTGTTGGTTGATATATTCACCTCCTCTACTTTTGAAACACAAATCAGCAAAACAAAACTAAAAACAAAGTTAGTAAAACTACAACTAAGAAGAATAAAAATTTTACTGATCCAAGAATTCTCAAGCAACACCACTCCCTGGCAGCGACGCCATTTTGATGTTTGCGTAATCAAAACACAACTTCTAATGCAAGTGTCTACGATTGTACAATAGTTTAGTAACCCAACCAGGGTTGGGATCGTTCCCAAGGGAGTGGTTTAGAGAATTAATAGAAAAATAAAATTTAGTTCTAACTAGTCATAACTAAAGACATTAAAGATTAAAAACATTGTAAATTAAAGGGGCACACAAGAGTGTCAATTAACAATGGTGTTTTTTCACTAGTAAGTAAGAATAGCAAACTAAACAACGATTTCTAAGTAATGAGAGGGGATTCTTGGGATGTGAAGGGAATACGGGTCAAGCTAAATTACTGGGTACATGCTTTCGATAGAAGATTCAAAGAATAATTGTGACTAGGCTAAACTTTAAGGGGGATAAGCTCTCTCTCGAGCAACTTACCCCGTTTCAAATACATTCATCTCGGACACCCACTTGCCGCTTGAAGACCAGCTTATGCCTTAACCCACTAACTCTCTCGAGCTGAGTGTGTGGACATGGGACTAGGGTTCACTCTCTCGAGCTGAACCTCATGTCGACCAACTCAAACTGGCCATCAATCTAGTGGTCTTAGTTTTACGACCTCTCTCTCGAGCAAGTCGAAAACACATAAATAAACTTGTATTTGCAATTACAAATTCATTAAATTCATCCACAACCACTAAACGATATCATATTTAAACTACGAATAGACTATCAGCAATCAAGAACCAACAATTATCTTAACCCATATTCGCTAAATCACACCCCAAGAATTGGGGTTTCTAGCCACACATGTATAAGTGATAGAAATTTATACCAAATTGAGCTTGCATTCAACTGAATATGCAAATTTAAGTCTTGATACAGGCCAACATTAAAGAATCCAAGAGACCCAAATCCAAATCTTGTAGATGAAACCCTTTGGAACTTCAAGTCTTCAAAACCCTCTCAAACTTAGAACAAAAATATCAAAGAGTACTATTCTATATGAAAATTATTATACCTGTTCGACTCTTAAAACTATAACTCTAACTAGTATTTATAGTTTTCACAGATTTGTGCTCCAGCGGATCATTCGGCTTCGTTAGTCGGAATCACCGATCAACTCGGTGATTCGCCTTTTGGTGTAGTTCATCGTCGTCCTGCACCATCCTTTAGCATCATCGTACACTGGGTCATTGGGCGACATAGTACTGCTTCGCAGAACTTCTAGGTGATGCGCCGACTACTCCCTTTTTCCGCTGACTTGATCCTTTTCCTCAAGGCTCTGCACACTGGAACAAAAGGCAAAGTAAGACCCTTCGACAACTCGCCAAGTGGACTCGGCGATCCTCAGGACTTCATTTCTTCGTTTCTTTTTAGCCTTTCCGTTCCTTTTTGCGATGTAGTGTCCATGCTTTCCTTCAAACTTCAAATAACCTGAAACTTAAAGGGTTTTCTATCAGATATTGAGATAAAATAAAGCATTTGAGGACATAATTTATATTAACATATAGCGCTAAATGAGTCCAGTTTGTGGACTCATTAGTCACGCGGTGATCGATCCTTACCTCCAAAGACTTTTGGTAATAGAGCAAGAAGGATCATGTACGGTGCCTCTGGTTAAGGTACCAAAGACGGAAGGACAAGTCCAACTAACAACCATGCTTTTCGTTAGAGGCCTTAAGAAGAAGGAGTCGGCATTCATAGCCACCATTGCAAGTTTAGAAGAAGATAATTGTACCAAAGAGTCCTTGCTACCATGCATGGAGAAGTTTCTAGAAGAGAACGAGGCCTTCATGCTAGAGGAGCCGCCAAGGCGCGTGCCTCCTAGGAAGGAAGTAGATCATAAGAGTGAGCTGGAAGAGATAAGGAAGCAGCTGAGGTAGTTGCACGAGGGTATTGATCGAGTCAATGGACAACTGGTCACACATACGAAAAGAAAAGACTCAGTTGTCCATGGAGCAGCTATGCGACACAGTCATCGCACCAATAGGTGGGGGAGAATGTCATGACCCGCCAATTTGCCCTTCAAATTTGGCATAAAATAAGGAGGAATAATCTTGATTTATGGAGAGGTTAGTGGAACACTCTTGAATTCCCTAGTTCTTTCTTTACAAGACTCTAGAATAACATAGAAAATATCTTAGAAATCCTTAGAATTCTCTAGACTAGGAGAGAATTCTAGATGAGGGACTAGATATTTTTAACTAAAGCATTGGAATTCTCTAGAATTGGAGAGAATTCTAGAATAGGACTACAGTGTAAATATTGTAGGGACTTGCAAAGTAAATATTGTTTACACTTAGGCCCCTACTAAGTAGTATAAATAGAGGCCCTCTCATTTGTAAATCATCCAATGAAGTGTAAAACATTCGACAAAGCAATAAAAAGCCTACTTTAAAAGCTCTCTTGTCTTTCTTAATCATTCTCTTACAGAACATAGTTTCAAAGGGCATACTTGAGCTTACAAGATCTTGAAAGATTAGTGAGTAACTTGTCACGTGCCGCACGGAGCTTTAGTGAGACTTTAACTCTGTGACACTATGCTAGCCTATGACCATGAATAAGCTACAACTATCATACAAAAAATGAATCAAGAAACAACACGGCAAGGCAACAACGCAACTAAGGTAAACATGCTAGACTTCCCCAAAATTACCCAAAAAAGAATGTTAAGACACAAAAAACATGCTAAGAACCCTCACAAAACTAGCTAAACATCAAGTAAATACTAACGCAAGCTCAATCTAAGATTGGTAAGACATAGCTTACCTTAAAATCGATCACACGAGCTTAAAAATTAACAAAAGAGGAGCTTTACTATTTTGGGATGCCTCATCTCCCTTCCAAGCTATCAAATAAAATGATCACGACGCTAATACAAAATATTTTCACACCAAAAATTCACAACAATTGAAGATGGAACAAAAAAAAGTCCAAAACAATATTGGGGTACCAACGCGAGGAGTTCCACAATCGACTCTGTCAATTGGTTCTTAGCAACTCGAAGAGATTATACCCTGAAGATGGGCACAATCCCGATCTCAATTCAACCCTAAATAATTTTATGCCCCTTATGAAAAAGAACTTACCATTTGAAGTTAAAAGTAGAGGACAAGAAATTAGACTTACGGGTTAACACGCGCAATCAAATAGCCTAACAATCTTTTAAGGCGATTTCCCAACAGGTTTTAACAACCACAATCAATTTTCCATAGAAAATCAAGTTCGCAAAGGCAAGATTTGGCTGAAAACTTTGTGGAAATTTGTCTGAAAACAAATTTAACTACAAACAATGGCTGCAAAATGGTCCCGCTAAACCATTTCCTTAGATGCTAAAGCAGCTAGTCCCTTGTAGGGGGTTCCGCTAGAGCAGTGCACTAACCGCTAAGGTTTCCATCACTTAAGCGATGTAAGGGCCACTAAGGGGGCAAGCCCCTTGTTGGCATGGACCTCTAAAGAAGCTTCATGGCTACTTAAACATCCATGATTTAAGCGATCCAAAGTCCTCTTAGGCGACTACACAAGGATCAGACACCAAAAAATTTAACTGTCCCAACGAACTCCGCTCAGGTCCTCGATAATTGTTCAAGAACCCGTGCACACAAACGAAGTATGTTACCTCACTAAATTAGAAAATCCAACCTCAACAGAGATATAAAAAATTCCAAGGGTGATCATCTCGACAAAATGTAGGTTCCACACCCAAGCTCCATTTTAACCAAAATCTATAAGGTAGCTTGAAATGAGCTCAGAAGCCTCGAGACCCACATCAAAGGTTTTTCTACACCAACCACGACCTTTCGAAGTTAATGGAACCATTATAATTGCATTCTAAGATCGTTTAATTAATTCTTTGACCGAAGTCAGCCGTTCATGATTCAAAACCTCCAAACTATGAAAAATCACTGAAAAAGCAAACGAATCACCAGGTGACCGAACTGTCAAATTCAGCAATTCATAAATGAGTTGAGATTGTTATAAGAAAGCTCGAAATGTCAAAAATGAAGTAATACAGGTAAAATGACCTAGAAGGTCATTATAGGCAAACATATGCCAATTTCTTGACTCATTGTTTTCTATGATTTTGGCTACTCTCCATTTTCCCCAAATTCCGACTTTGATTGGTGACACATGATATAAGTTAAATTTAATGGATAAATTTAATTGACTAAAATAAATTTCCTTATCATGTTTTAAATAATAATCATAGAATAAATATATTATATCAATTTTGAAAAGTCCAACTGTTTCTCTCTTTTCTCCATACTCTCACCAAGTCCGATGAATAATAAAGTAGGCATAATAAGCACTCAGATGAACCATGAGCTGTGATAACACAGTAAGGCTTATTATATCTTGCACATGAATATTTAATTTACTATATTTATAGACAAGATAATATTGTACTAAGATTGTGGGATTATAAAAATTTCTAAATATCAAATTGATATAATATATTTATCCTATATTTATTATATAAATCATGGTAAGAGAATTTTCTTTAGTCAATTATATCTTAGTCATTAAACTTAAACTATTTCATATGTTATTGATCAAAGCAAAAACTTGGGGAAAATGTGAGGAGAGCGAAGCCAAATTCATTTTGTACCATTTAGTAGTCCGAACAAAACTACTCAATGTTTTAAAGTAGGGAAAAGGGGGAAATTTACCCCTTAACTTTGCAATTAGAACATATATACTATTCGATAAAAAAAAGTAGTCCATATATAGCCTTGTGTCTATCAAATAGTGCATATGTACCCTTGTCGTTTAATTAATGATGTATATATTCATTTTTTTCTTTAACAAACTGAGTTATCAAAAAAATAATCTAAAACAATATTTTTTAAATTCTAAAAATATCACGTAGCTTAAAAAATTGCCTTATCCATTGTTTTTACGCATCCAGACAGATCCAATTAAAAAACCAAATTTTCATCTATTCAAACATTATACAAATCCATTTTATTACCGAGTTAAAGAGAAATTGATTTTTTTCCATTTGATTAGGGTTTGGTCTAAAGGTGAAATAGGGGGTAAGATAATTTTTTGAAATCCACTCGATATTTGTACTTGTTTTAGTTCGTATACTTTTTCTTCTATGGTATGCTCCTAAAGATCTCCTTGATGTATACATCATTTGCACTAACAAGATATTCTCCATAATGATGTTTACAATAGTATAGATCAATGTCTTCTAGGATTATCTGGAAATAGTCAACCCTACAGATCTACATATCATTTTCAACCTCCCAACAATTGGATGAATGGTACATTCTTTAACATTTTTCATATTTTGTGATTATATTTGTGTAATCTAATCTAACATATGTTTTTTTTACTTATAAAGTTGGTATACTAGTCAATGCATGACTTGGGATTCATAGATCCTAATGGTAAGTTTTCTTGTCTAATCGTGACTTGGGACAAAGGGATATACCAATTATTTTGAAGTACAAGAATCTTGGAATCACTAAACATTAAATTATGAGTTTGTGTGAAATGCGCAGGACCCATGACTTACAAAGGAATATACAATTTATTTTACTAGTACAATACTACAAGTGCAGTCTGGGGAAACATAGTTTGGGGCCATTCACCCTCTATCACTTTTACCTTCAGAGCCATATGACATCAATAGTTGTTGGTCAGGTTCAGCTACAATTCTCCACTATGACACACTTGTTATACTCTATACTCTAGCCATGCCCAAAAATCCATCAGACCTTTATCTCATAGAATGGATTAAATCGCCTCACAATCCAATCATGGAACCTAACGATATGAACAACATCAATTCCACCTTGTTCAGGGACCCGACTACAGCTTGGTTAGGCAACGATGGGAGATTGAGAGGCATATTAGGAAACAAACGAGAACACAACATTGGAACCTCTCTATTGTACACTAGTACGGATTTTATACACTAGACATGAGCAAAGCATCCCCTGCATTCGTCTAACAAAACTGGAATGTGGGAATGTCCTAATTTTCTTCCAGTATCAAATGTCTTCGAGACATTTCCCCCAAAACTATTTGTATTATCTATTTTCTTTTCACATAAATTAAAATGCAAAAAAATAATTACTAGTGTTAACTGTTTCAGGTGGATGGAGAAATCTCCTTCACAAACCCAATGTTTGATAGAGTAGAGGTTTATGAATAAAATTGGAGGAACCCATAAGAGATATGCAGCCAAAGGGGTTCATCCGCCAAGAGTTATGTAGGTCCTTTTGGTTTGCTTGTCTTGGCTTCAAGTGATTATAATTTTCAAAAAAGATTACAAGTTTGTTGTGTTAATGTGTAGTGATCAGAAAAGGTATCTATCTTTCTTATTTTCTCCCTTTTAAGATACCTATAGGCTATATAGGTAGGTGTTTTTATCCTGTGGTTTAACTCCACATTTTCTTTTAAAAAAATGGATTAGGGCCAAAACTGTTATCTCCTATATTCAGATTAGTAAACCAGAAATAATAAAAAGATGAAAAGAAAAACACAAAGAACTATCTGAGTCCACAGAACCCACTGTGTGTCCTTAAGATATTTAATCCCCTCAAGCACCCGAGGTTGCAGATTAATTCCTCCCAAGTTAAACGGATTAACCATTAAAGAAGTAGCGGTACCTCAAACTTCGATAATTTCAATGAACTCAAAATGACAACAACGAATCACACACACAGACACAATTGATTTTGTTTTGTAAGAAATGTATGCAAAAGAAGGGAAGAATTCGATGCAGAAAAATGAGAGAAAACCTCTCTATTTATAGCCAACAAAGGGTAAAGGTCACAACCCTTTGGAAAGAAGACAACCTTTCAGAAAGGTCACAACACTTTGGAAAAGGCATAACCTTTCAAACGGTCACAACCCTTTAGAAAGGACACAACCTTTCATAAAGCTCACAACCCTTCGGCATAGTCACAACTCTTCAGGAGAGTCACAACCCTTCATTTCCTGTTCACACCTTTAAAACCCAACAATCCCCCACATGAATAGGGAATGACTATTGTTAAAACATATGCATGAAAAACTGTGTGATTCGTAAGTAAGGATTGATTGCATCTGGATAAGTGGGTTTCCCTTTAAACTTTCCGTAGTGAACATATATCGGATATACTCGGTCAATCGGTAGATTTGATATCTTTGAACCGTCGAGCTTTGGTGTATACCTAGACAACATAAGTCACACAATCAACCCTTGAACT
>NW_006239123.1:632814-632926 GCF_000226075.1 Solanum tuberosum
AGCTAAAAGGTTTGGGCCAAAAATCTTTCAAGAAATTTTGGAGTCATTCAACTTCTTTATCGACCTTATCTAGACTGATAAACTCAGATTTCATAGTAGAGCGAGCGATACA
>NW_006239123.1:633026-634230 GCF_000226075.1 Solanum tuberosum
TTCATTTCCTGTTCACACCTTTAAAACCCAACAAAAACTATGTTTAAACTATTCAAAATATACCCTTCTACTATATTTTGGCTCAAAACAACCTTTACATCATACTATTGAATCAATTCTGCCCTTTCTTTTAACGGAATAAGATGTGACATCCAATATGTAAATTATAATCCCACATAAACGTCAACCTAAGCTAACCCTACTCATTAAAAGTCCCAGGAGATTGAACACCGGCGTCAAAACAGTTCGTTATCTCATCGGGATAACGAAACCACATTGTCTCCAGCGAAGGAGACTGAACACTGGCCTTATAACCATTAATTATCTCATTCGGATATGAGATTTTCCTTGTTACCAGACATTATAAATTTTTCAATTCTGATTTGATCAATTTTGTTAGTTTACTTTGGTTTTTGGGATTAGTTTTTATTTTACCGAATAATAAAAATAAATGATCAAACTTGGTCTACATTTTGTTGATTTATTAGAATTTGAATGAAATTGAGAAAACATAACAAAATCGATGATAATATATTAAGTTTGTTCTTAATTAATCCATTTTTTGCTAGATTCGGTGTTCAAAAGAATGTTTGTTGCAAAATCTAAATAAGTGTTTAACTGAATAGTACATAGTAACGAATATGGAACAACAAAATCTTTTGAAACTAAATTATCCTAGAGTGTTTCAATCCATAAATCAAGAATTTAAATAGATATCAAAACTTAACTATCTCTAATGCAATCAATTGTAAATCGTAAGTCGCTATCATGACTTTAATTTGTACCTTTAAGATGGAAAGTTTAATGTAGCAAATTGAGTTTCTACTTGTAAATTTTGAAATGCATACCATTTTTCGCTGCGGAACTGGTAGTTGGGGAAGTCATAGAAGTAGTAGTGTGGTAGGTGGTAGTGTGGTAGGTGAGTAACTTATTTTAAAGATTTTATTATAATATATTTTTGTTAAGTGTCTTAATCTTGATATCTCTTTAATATTATTTTTTGGTAGTGTTAAATTCATGGTAATATGTAGTAATATTTATTGTAATATTCTTCCGATACTTGTTTTAATTTGAATATTTCTTTAACATTATTTATGATATATTCTAGATATAACATATCTTGGGTTCTTTGGTACATATATAAATTTTCCTCCATTAATTGTTCTAATAGTTTTATATCTTCCATAGCTTTTATCCAATATTG